>NC_136331.1:2156461-2161792 GCF_964198595.1 Lampetra fluviatilis
CATTCCCTGTACACCTTGGAGTGCGATAGGGATGTCCTCTGGCTCCCACATTGTTTAACATCTATTTTGACGACGTAGTTCATGAAGCCTTCAATAGCTGTACCGGGGGAATTTTGATTTGGTACAGATATAGTGGGAAGCTGATCGATGCCCGGGTGCAGTCAAGGGATGGCTTCCGATTGGTCAACCACGTTATGTATGCCGATGATTTGGTAATTGCTGCTCATTCAGAGGAGGAGTTGGAGACGCTTCTGCTGAAACTGGAGCGTGCGACTAAGAGGTGGGGCCTTACCATCAGCCCCACCAAAACTAAGCACCTGCCTGGGTATTTTGTACCATTGGACACTCCTCCCCCACAACTCCCAATCGGTGATGGGGAAGTTGTGGAGATAGTGGAGAGTTTCCCATAGCTGTGCAGTGTGCTCATGACTGGCTCGGGTTTAGCAGCAGAGGTCTCACTCCGAATCAGTCGAGCGGCAATATATTTTCATCGGTTGCGTAACGCTGTGTGGAAGCTGCCTGGTCTGTCGCTCTGCACGAAGGTCAGGTCTTCTCGCCCACGGTCATTCCCTCCCTTTTCTACGCTTGCGAAACGTGGACCCCCCTAATGGAGCATCTTCGCCGGTTACAAACATTTAGGCTGGCCTGCCTACGATCCATCCTGGGTTTAACCAAGCTGGATTGTGTGAGGGGCTCACAAATCCTTGAAAGATCTGGGAAAAGTCCCATCAGTGAGCTCCTCCGGCAGTACAGTACACAAAATCCATGATCTGATCCCATCCGTAAAGAATGTAATTCCTGACTTGCTGTACCCTGGAGTCCACAAACAGAGTTGCATTTGTGGTGATTGTTACATTGGGGAAACGAAACGATATGCATCTGACCGCATTCACGAGCACAAGGCAGATTTGAAACACGGCAGGACGAACTCTTCTGCCGTAGCTGACCACTGCTACAACGCGGTGGGCTCTCATGATATTGTTTTCTCCGATACCAAAGTGCTCTGCAAGCCGTCTGGATACCACCAAAGATTTGTTCATAAAGCCATCCAGATATACAAACATAGACACAACTTCAACCGAAAAGATGGATTCAAATTGAGCAATCATTGGAAGGATGTTATTAACCAAGTTAAACCTTACTTGCCTTATAGTTTATATTCATACCCACATCTCCAGTCTTTTACTCCCAGCCTTGCACACTACCATCAATAGGAAATTTGACGTGCAGTGTTTCGATCGTGCAGATTTGCCGCCCCAACCCTCTCCCCTGCCCCCCACCCGACTTACTAGCACAGCTTTAGTTCGAACTCTAGGAACATCCTTGCCACTCTCCCCGCCCCCACACTCACCCTGACTCATCCCCCTCCCCCCGCCCCCTCAACTATATAATCCCTTGTTACAGCAATCTCTTTGGCCTACTTCAGCGATTGTTTTCGCTGTGGTGGTCCCCACCTGATGAAGGACGCTTGTGTTGCGCCCGAAACGTCGTGATTTAATTTAGTTGTTTTCGTTTTAATTTTATCTTATTATTTTCACCTACGTGACTTTACCGAAAGATCTTCTTGGTTCTTTCGGTAAAGTCACGTAGAAGGGAAGTAATAAAATAATAAAAATAAAACATAATAAAACAATTCTCACGACGTTTCGGCCACAACGCAAGCAGCCGTCCTCAGGCGAAGAATGAGAACATTATCAAGCTAGGAGCTTATGTAGGTGTAGCGAGGAGGAGCGCCTTAACAAAAGAATGTGCATATGAAGAGGAATTTAGCATACCAATGGGCAATGAGTAGGAGGTGGGCGGAGGGGTTTCAAAGTCCCATTATGCCCATGCATTATGCAGGATAAACAGCACCACGGGGGGGCGCAAGGAACAACGTTAATAAAGGAAAGGAATGTTAATGATATGTAGCTGCATTTACCCAACAACCACGTAGAAAACCAAAGTAAAAACTACATAAAAACTAAAATATAAACTGATACTTACTATACTCTACAATAAGCTGAGTTGCTAACAACAAATAATAACTTACAATTCTACGTCGTAAGAAGTATATAATATACTTCCATCTAAACTTTATTCTCTTAGCATATACAGTACTATATACTGCCATAGATAAACCCAACATTAAATTATATACTGTATTGCTGTAAACCACCCTATACTTTATACATTTTAATATAACACTATGTATTATTCAACTCACCCTAATGTGTATCGAAATGGTTTATTACGTCCTTCCAATGATTGCTAAGCCTGAATCCATCTTCTCGGTTAAAATTGTCTCTGTGTTTGTATATGTGGATCGCCTCATGAACGAATCTCTCATGATAGCCAGATGGCTTGCAGAGAACCTCCGTCTTGGAGAAGTCAATGTCATGTGAGCCCACTGAGTTGTAACAGTGGTCTGCCACGGCTGAGGTGTTTGTCCTACCGTGTTTTAGATCAGCTTTATGTTCACGAATGCGGTCTGAGACGTGTCGTTTGGTTTCCCCAATGTAGCTGCTACCACAGAGGCAACTTAGTTTGTAGACGCCAGGGTACTGTATGTCTGGAATCACATCTTTTACAGACGGTACCAGATCACGGATTTTATGTACTGTGTTGAATCGGACCTGGATCTTGTGTTTAATCAGGATTTTGGAGATCTTTTTTGTGACCCCAGCAATGTAGGGTAAGGTGATGGTCTTGAAAGGCTCCTCAACAGGATCTTTCTTGATGGTTGGAGTGATGGCTTTGCGGATTGTGTAGTCGGAGTAACCATTAGCCTTAAGAGCTTGGCGTACGTGTTTGAGTTCACTGGAAATGTGTTCATGGTCGGAGATGCATTGGGCTCTATGATATAGAGTCTTGATGAGGGAATTCTTCTGGGATGGATGGTGGTGGGAATCCGGTTTTAGATAAGCATCCGTGTGGGTGGCTTTCCTGTAGACAGAGTGGCTCATTGAACCATCAGGTCTCCTTTTGATTAGGACATCCAAAAAGGGTAGCTTGCCATCATTTTCGACTTCCATGGTGAATCTGATGGCTGGGTGTATGGAATTGATGTGGTCGAGAAATTGGTCTAGAGCAGGCCGGCCATGTGGCCAGATGACAAAAGTGTCGTCTACGTACCTCTTCCATAAGGTCGGGCGTAGAGTGGCAGTCTGGATGGCGTCCGTCTCAAATTTCTCCATGAAGATGTTGGCTACAACCGGAGATAGGGGGGAGCCCATTGGGGTGCCCTCAATTTGCTTGTAGAAGGTTCCATTCCAGGTGAAGTATGTATTGGTTAAGCAGTGTCTCACCAGGGGGGGTACCCCAGCATTTAGTCCTTGATGAACCAAGTCTTCAATGATTGCGATGGTGTCAGGCACAGGCACCTTGGTGAACAAGGAAACCACATCAAAACTGACAAGCAGGTCGTCTGGGGACAGGGCAATCCCCTTGATTGTCGATACCAGGTCAGTAGAGTTTAGTACTGCAGAGGTGGTTTTTCCAGTGAAAGGCCGTAGGATTTCTTACAAAAAACGAGCCAGTTTGTAAGTGGGGGAGTTGATAGTAGAGGGGATTGCCCTGTCCCCAGACGACCTGCTTGTCAGTTTTGATGTGGTTTCCTTGTTCACCAAGGTGCCTGTGCCTGACACCATCGCAATCATTGAAGACTTGGTTCATCAAGGACTAAATGCTGGGGTACCCCCCCTGGTGAGACACTGCTTAACCAATACATACTTCACCTGGAATGGAACCTTCTACAAGCAAATTGAGGGCACCCCAATGGGCTCCCCCCTATCTCCGGTTGTAGCCAACATCTTCATGGAGAAATTTGAGACGGACGCCATCCAGACTGCCACTCTACGCCCGACCTTATGGAAGAGGTACGTAGACGACACTTTTGTCATCTGGCCACATGGCCGGCCTGCTCTAGACCAATTTCTCGACCACATCAATTCCATACACCCAGCCATCAGATTCACCATGGAAGTCGAAAATGATGGCAAGCTACCCTTTTTGGATGCCCTAATCAAAAGGAGACCTGATGGTTCAATGAGCCACTCTGTCTACAGGAAAGCCACCCACACGGATGCTTATCTAAAACCGGATTCCCACCACCATCCATCCCAGAAGAATTCCCTCATCAAGACTCTATATCATAGAGCCCAATGCATCTCCGACCATGAACACATTTCCAGTGAACTCAAACACGTACGCCAAGCTCTTAAGGCTAATGGTTACTCCGACTACACAATCCGCAAAGCCATCACTCCAACCATCAAGAAAGATCCTGTTGAGGAGCCTTTCAAGACCATCACCTTACCCTACATTGCTGGGGTCACAAAAAAGATCTCCAAAATCCTGATTAAACACAAGATCCAGGTCCGATTCAACACAGTACATAAAATCCGTGATCTGGTACCGTCTGTAAAAGATGTGATTCCAGACATACAGTACCCTGGCGTCTACAAACTAAGTTGCCTCTGTGGTAGCAGCTACATTGGGGAAACCAAACGACACGTCTCAGACCGCATTCGTGAACATAAAGCTGATCTAAAACACGGTAGGACAAACACCTCAGCCGTGGCAGACCACTGTTACAACTCAGTGGGCTCACATGACATTGACTTCTCCAAGACGGAGGTTCTCTGCAAGCCATCTGGCTATCATGAGAGATTCGTTCATGAGGCGATCCACATATACAAACACAGAGACAATTTTAACCGAGAAGATGGATTCAGGCTTAGCAATCATTGGAAGGACGTAATAAACCATTTCGATACACATTAGGGTGAGTTGAATAATACATAGTGTTATATTAAAATGTATAAAGTATAGGGTGGTTTACAGCAATACAGTATATAATTTAATGTTGGGTTTATCTATGGCAGTATATAGTACTGTATATGCTAAGAGAATAAAGTTTAGATGGAAGTATATTATATACTTCTTACGACGTAGAATTGTAAGTTATTATTTGTTGTTAGCAACTCAGCTTATTGTAGAGTATAGTAAGTATCAGTTTATATTTTAGTTTTTTATGTAGTTTTTACTTTGGTTTTCTACGTGGTTGTTGGGTAAATGCAGCTACATATCATTAACATTCCTTTCCTTTATTAACGTTGTTCCTTGCGCCCCCCCGTGGTGCTGTTTATCCTGCATAATGCATGGGCATAATGGGACTTTGAAACCCCTCCGCCCACCTCCTACTCATTGCCCATTGGTATGCTAAATTCCTCTTCATATGCACATTCTTTTGTTAAGGCGCTCCTCCTCGCTACACCTACATAAGCTCCTAGCTTGATAATGTTCTCATTCTTCGCCTGAGGACGGCTGCTTGCGTTGTGGCCGAAACGT
>NC_136331.1:2161992-2264428 GCF_964198595.1 Lampetra fluviatilis
AGTGACGAGTGGCGGTTGTTGTTGTGTGTAACTCTGTGTGTAATTCTACGTGTGTGTAACTGTGTGTGTGTAACTGTGTGTGTGTATATGTGTAACCGTGTGTGTAACTCTGCGTGTGTCTAACTCTGTGTGTGTAACTCTGTGTGTGTGTGTAACTCTGTGTGTGTCCAACTCTGTGTTTGTAACTCTGTGTGTGCAACTCTGTGTGTGTAACTCTGGGTGTGGAACTTTATGTGTGTGTGTAACTCTGTGTGTGTAACTCTATGTGTGTGTGACTCTGTGTGTGTGTGACTCTGTGTGCAACTCTGTGTGTGTGTAACTCTGCGTGTGGAACTCTATGTGTGTGTGTAACTCTGTGTGTGTGTAACTCTATGTGTGTGTGTGTGACTCTATGTGTGTGTGTGTGTAACTCTATATGTGTGTGTGTAACTCTACGTTTGTAACTCTGTGTGTGTAACTCTGTGTGTGTAACTCTATGTGTGTGTGTAACTCTGTGTGTGTGTAACTCTGTGTGTGTGTAACTCTGTGTGTGTAACTCTATATGTGTGTGTGTGTAACTCCGTGTGTGTGTGTAACTCTACGTGTGTGTTTGTAACTCTGTGTATGTAACTCTGTGTGTGTGTGCACGATTTAGTTTTTGCACTTTAGATGCTCCAAACTCTTATCTCTATGTACGACACAACCCCCGGTATTCGTCGTCGAAAGGTTGCCAAGACGAATATCGAAACGACGTCAATCTAAGAAGTGCTTTTTGTTACAGCGGTAGTGGTAGTAGTAGTGGGTGGTGGTAGTAGCAGTGAGTGGTGGTAGTGGTAGTGGGTGGTGGTAGTAGTAGTTGGTGGTAGTGGTGGGTGGTGGTAGTAGTGGGTAGTGTTAGTAGTGGGTGGTGTTAGTAGTGGGTGGTGGTAGTAGTAGTGCGTGGTAGTAGTGGGTGGTGGTAGTAGTGGGTGGTGGTAGTAGCAGTGGGTGGTGGTAGTAGTGGGTAGTGGTAGTAGTAGGTGGTAGTAGTAGTGGGTGGTGGTAGTAGTGGGTGGTGGTGGTAGTAGTGGGTGGTGGTAGTAGTAGTAGTGGGTGGTGGTAGTAGTAATGGGTGGTGGTAGTAGTAGTGGGTGGTAGTAGTGGGTGGTAGTAGTGGGCGTTGGTGGTAGTAGTGGGTGGTGGTAGTAGTAGTAGGTGGTAGTAGTGGTGCGTGGTAGTAGCAGTGGGTGGTGGTAGTAGTGGGTGGTAGTAGTAGTGGGTGGTAATAGTGGGTGGTGGTAGTAGTGGGTGGTAATAGTGGGTGGTGGTAGTAGTAGTGGGTGGTGGTAGTAGTAGTGGGTGGTGGTAGTAGTGGGTGGTGGTAGTAGTAGTGGGTGGTGGTAGTAGTAGTGGGTGGTGGTAGTAGTGGGTGGTAGTGGTGGGTGGTGGTAGTAGTAGTGGGTGGTAGTAGTAGTGGGTGGTGGTAGTAGTAGTAGTGGGTAGTGGTAGTACTGGGTGGTGGTTGTAGTGGGTGGTGGTGGTGGTGGAGGCGAAGGCTGAGAGGTGACGGGAAATGGGAAAAGTCGGGACGATGCGATCAGCGACGCGAGCGTGTGTGTGTGAGGGTCACCATTTGGTGTTTGAACATCTGAATATTATTACGAGAAAGGCTAAAAAAGCTCTTCAGGTCGCGCGCGTGTTTCGGTGTCGGCGGTGCTGGTGGGGTCAATATGGGCACTCCCGGATTCAGAATCTCGGCGTGTGTGCGTTGTGTGTGTGTACGTGTGTGTGTGTACGTGCGTGGGGAGCGGTAGTGTAGCGGTTAGCGCCACGCTGCGCTATGAACCTGGCGACTCGGGTTCGATTGCCGCTCACGGCTAACACCAGTGACGAGTATCTGAACCGGTCCTGGGCGTCCCCTAGGTCGACTCAGCCTTAAATGAGTACCTGGTGCGGTGTGTAAACATCGCCTCTGGGGAGACAAAGGCGGTCGGGCGTGGTGCTGGCCACCCACCCCCTCGTGTACCGTTCCGGCCTTCATAGGTGCTCGCTAACAGCACTTGCCCCTACAGTCTGTTAAGGCTATATGGGGGATCTTTGTACGTGCGTGTGTGTGTGTGTGTACGTGTGTGTGTACGTGTGTGTGTGTACGTGTGTGTGTGTGTGTACGTGTGTGTGTGTGTGTACGTGTGTGTGTGTACGTGCGCGTGCACCAGGTTCAGCCAGGAGAGCATCGTGAACGACGTGCTGAGTGTGCACGTGTGCCCCTGGGCACCCAACTTCTCCGCCACTCTCAACTTCCAGTGAGTGCTACGCAGCACACTCACCATCATGAGCAGAATCAACATTAGAACAATCGTCATCAACACAATCATAATCGGCATAATTACCGTCGGCACAATCATCATCGGCACAATCATTAATTATCGACACAATTACCATTGGGCACAATCATCATCAGCACACTCATCATCGGCACAATCATTAATTATCGGCACAATTACCATCGGCACAATCATCATCAGCACAATCATGAATGATCAGCACAATCATTATCGGCACAATCATCATCGGCACACTCGTCATCGGCACAATAATTATCTGTAAATTTATCATCATCAGCATCATCATTATCGGCAAAATCACCATCGGCACAATCATCATGAGCACACTCGCCATCAGACCAATCATCATCAGCACAATCATTATTGGCACAATCATCATCAGCACCATCATCATCGACACAATTATCATCAGTACAATCACCATCAGCACAATCACCACAAAGTTACGGAGGTCTTCTGTCACTGATGTCCACCCGCTTTGTATGTGTACGTTGAACTTCTTTCGCACCGTACGTAACCAACCGTGCCTATCACAGGTGCCTGGGAAGGACAACAAACTAAACACACAAAAAGAAGTTCTAGAGAAATTAGGTTTTCAATGTAGATTAGGGGCCGTCCATAAATGACGTCACGCACCTAGGGGAGGGGTCAGAGATTTGTGACGATGTGTGACGAGGGGGGGGGGGGTTGAGAAATGTGACATCACATCAAAATGCGCAACTTTAAACAAATATAGACAACACGTTCTACTTAATGAAATAGACTTTTTAATACATGTTTTCTCCTACAACATCAGAGTGCAAGTTTAAAGCGATTTGAAGCATGTATTATTTGGTTGGGGGGGGGGAACAGAGCTCTGTGACGTCATATTTAAGGGGTGGTCTGACTTTTTGTGACGCCGTGTGACTAGGGGGGGTCAAAAATCATCCAAAATCGCGTGACGTCATTTATGGACGGCCCCTTACGGAAAAGTGCACAGTTCCCGGTGACTTCCTAATATCGGCAGGAAGAGCATTTACCGAACCTCCGGGCGAAGGCTGCGGTGAGCCTCCTCGTTTCTTGCATGGTGGGATGCTGTAGGCAAAGCTGTCCCTTGGGGGTACACGGCGAATCGGGGACCGACTGCCCCGGGCCCCGCACTTTACGGGGCTCCCCCCTCCCACTCTACGACGTCACGGTGTCAGATGTCATACTGCCAGTTTAGTTTTCCTCCGGAGATCGCAACCACCACCCTAAGACCTGACATGGTGCTCTGGTCCCGTTCGCTCAAGAAGGTCTTCATCATTGAGCTCACAGTACCCTGGGAGGACTCAGTAGATGAGGCTTATGAGCGAAAACATCTGCGCTATGCCGATCTAGCTGCCGAAGCACGGCATCATGGCTGGAACACAGAAGTCCGACCAGTGGAGGTGGGCTGCAGAGGTTTTGTGGCAACATCTACAACCAGACTGCTTAGAGACCTTGGAATTAAGGGCCAGAGCCAGCGTTCGGCAATCAGAGCTGTATCGGAGGCGGCAGAAGGCAGCAGTCAGTGGCTCCGGATGAAGAGGAAAGACCCCAGCTGGGCCCCAAAGTGAGAGGGCCAGGAGGTATGCAGTCAACAATGCTTGACTCAGGGAGGAGGACACCCCTGCCATGCATAGTCCCATGGGATGTTGGCTATCAACAACAAGGCAACTCCTATGACTAATTGGGAATGGGACGCAAGCGTAGGATTGATCACCCTGTCGCTGGCCGCCTTTGGGGAGGGTGTATAGTATGAAAGGCCGAAACACCCTAGGAACCAAAGGTTCACTACTGACGATGCGCTCCCCAAATTTCACCAGGCTCACTGTTCATGAACTCTTGGAAGTGCTTGCACAAAGGATAGTAACATCTCATCCTGTGTTCTTTGGAATCTTCAATACATGTTTTCTCTTACATCAGCGCGCAAGTTTAAAGCGATTTGAAGCATGTATTATTTGGTTGGGGGGGGGGGGCAGAGCTCTGTGACGTCATATTTAAGGGGTGGTCTGACTTTTTGTGACGCCGTGTGACTAGGGGGGGGTCAAAAATCATCCAAAATCGCGTGACGTCATTTATGGACGGCCCCTTACGGAAAAGTGCACAGTTCCCGGTGACTTCCTAATATCGGCAGGAAGAGCATTTACCGAACCTCCGGGCGAAGGCTGCGGTGAGCCTCCTCGTTTCTTGCATGGTGGGATGCTGTAGGCAAAGCTGTCCCTTGGGGGTACACGGCAAATCGGGACCGACTGCCCCGGGCCCCGCACTTTACGGGGCTCCCCCCCCCCGCCCCCCTCCCGCTCTACGACGTCACGGTGTCAGATGTCATACTGCCAGTTTAGTTTGAAGGCATCAGGGGGGCGGGTGGGGGGAGTGGGGCGGAGGCCCACGTGGTGTGGTTTGTTCTGGGCCCCGCTTATGGACGGCCCCTGGCTCTAGAGTAGTGGGAGCGAACCTGCCGCTTAGGTCCATCCAGCCAGAACACCTCCTCCTCCACCTCCCGTCAGCCAGGGATCTGGGGATTGTCTGGATTGCGTACCCCCAATGCAGCCAATTGCAGCTGCATGAGCCGCAGTCCTCACCCGTTTCCCCTCTGCATCAGGAGGAACAGGTAGCAAAGGGGGGGGGGGGGGGGGTAGAGATAACGCTAACCTCCAGCTACGAGTGATGCTCAAACTCTCGCTTGCAACTCTCATCAAAGCGAGCCGAGACCCCAGGCTATCGTAGGATTGAACGGGGTCCGAGGTGGACACACCACCACCGCCGTCACCACCACTACAGTAGAATGAAGGCAGAGCTGCACTGCTACCCAGCACGTGTGCAGGTTTAGGGATAGTACAACGACCTTCTACGAAGATTAGGGGGAGGCAACCCTGACGAATACGCAGTCGTGGACCAAGCGGCGATAGCACGAACAGAGTGGTTATCACTGCATACGGCAATGCTTTTCCTCTTGAATTAGTCACATACACCCTTTGACGATGCTGTGACATGGTGGGAATAGGGCACCATTACACTGGTCAACACACTTTTTCTGGCATAAGGTATTCCAACGGGTTTAAGGTAATTTGGGGTGCTGATTCCAAATCTGGCATCAGTTTTTGTCTAACACATCAGGTTTTAGAGATATCAAATATTGCATTTTCAATAAAAACTGCGGAAGAGAAATATTAAATAAATGTGGATATCTACATAAAATGATATTATAAACACAGTATCCTAAAAATACAGCACCATATTTTAAAACTAAAGCAGTCACTGACTCGCAACAACTTGCAATCATAAGTGACAGAGTTAATTTCGGGTAAAATCAATGAAAATGGGGTATGCCGATCGCATAAAAATGAGGTGTGATAGAGCAAATCTGAGATCAGATTTGGAATCAGCACCCTGAAATCAGTCTAAAACAGCTGCAAAAGTTCAGGCCAGAAAAACATGTTTTATTTTTGTTGACCAGTGCTATAATAATTCTGCCTGCCCCCAGCCATGGGTTAACAAGCCCTCAACGGCCGAGCAGTCACGTAGATAGGTTCAAAGAAAATAACAAAATTAATCTTAATTTTAGAACTTTCGTGACTGCAGGAATTATTATTTGTTTCTTTCGGTTAAGTCACGTCTAAAGATAAAATAATAAATTAAATTAAAAAAACTACGACGTTTCGATAGCAACACCAGCAATCGTCATCAGGAGAAAAAGCGGGAAAGCTGCTGAGGCAGGCTGTTTTGTTATTTTTGTTATTTTCCTTGAACCTATCTACGTGACTTTACCGAAAGACCCAATAATATGAATTTCTGCAGTCACGAAAGCTTTAAGTCAAGATTTAAGATGTTAACATCTCAATGGCTCATAACAATGGACAGACGGGACGTAACATTAGCGTAAGACGAAAAGAACACCAAAGAAATATAAAATACTCTCAAACACAACTGTCGGCAGTTGCAGAACATGCTTGCCAACAAGGACATTCAATTTATTTTGATAACGTTGAAGTGTCGTGTAAAACTAATTATTACTGGCCAAGACTAATATCGAGAATCCATTGAAATTGAGAGAAATACTAATAATTGTAACCGCTCTGACAGCTACAGGGTTAGTGTGGCCTGGAAGCGTATCATTAAGTAATACATCTTACAACTGCGTTCCTTATAGAGGAAACGCGTGATAATTAACGGATTACTAATCTATTATATAATTACAATAACTCCCCCCTCTCCTCTCCTGCGCCTCTGATCTCTGCACCTGATGGGTTCAGTGATGACGTCGTCCTGCTGCTTCTGCTGCTGCTCTATCTAAGACCTGAAGCAGGTGGATGCTTCACTATTCTGGCATATCGCCCGATGATGCTGGTTCATGTAATTACCAGCGAAACGTCACGGTACTCAAATTGTAAATGTTGTAGATTTTACTCTCCAACACACCGGTGGGCTGAAGTAGTCAACTAATTGGCGCGTTGTTTACGTGATAAACGTTACTGGCTTTGTCGGATGGTGGAGGGTTACGACACATTTCTTCTTACGCGATCTAACTAAAAAACATGTACGTTTGTATAACGTAGCGTGTAGCGGATTGTGTAGCATTTAGTGTAGAGTGTAGCATTTAGTGTAGAGTGTAGCATTTAGTGTAGAGTGTAGCATTTAGTGTAGAATGTTTATACATTTATACTTATGCGATCTAACCCATGAACCTTTATTATGAATAATATTGGTCGCGAAAGTCCTGACGTCGTCTAAACTGATCTCAACGACTGTGAAGGCGGATGAAGGCTGCAGCAAAACGATATCTCCAAATGTCTTGTTTCCTTGCCATTGGATCAGTGGTCCCGTTCTGTCAAGAACTGTGTGGGAAGTTGTCGTGCAACATCTTCTCCATGATAAGGCGTCTTTCGTGAAAGGAGCAACATCTTCCAGCATGTTCAATACAAGTCCCTTGGCGACCAGCTGGTGATGTCGTGGCCTACTACCGTTTGCTATCGAGGTGATCTGGCCCATGACTTCCAGTCACTCTGGGTTGTGTCATGGCTCGTCAGTTACACGACAAGATGACTTCCCAGATGTCCTTGCGTCACCTGTATCCCCACATCTCCCCATGCCTCCCCGTATGCCCGCATCTCCCCGTGTCCCCACGTCTCCCCGCGTTGCCCCGTGTCCTCCAGTGTCCCTGTGTCTCCCCATGTCCCCTTTCCCCGTGTCCCCGTATCTCTCCGTGTCTCTGTGCTTCCCCATGACTCCGTATTTCCCCGTGTGCCTCCATTCTGTCTCCCCGTGCCCCCCCCTGCTAACGTGTCTCTCCGCATCGCAGGGAGAGCCACCGGAACGCGACGGGCGGTGCGGGCCGGGTGATGGTGACGCAGACGAACTCCCCCATCAACTCCAACATCACGTACGACGCCAGTAAGAAGACGATCACAGTGGACGAAAACCTTCACAGCATTTTCATCAAGGTGCTGGCTGGCTCGCTCACTCACCCCTTCGCTCGCTCTTCTGTTCATTCACTCGCTCATCTATTCGTTCGCTCGTTCGTCCGTTTGCTCACTTGATCGTTTGCTTGCTTTCTCGCCCCTTTGCTTGCTCACTCGCTATCCCGCTCATTCACTCACTCGCCCATTCATTCATTCACTCGCTCGCTCACCCATTCATTCATTCACTCGTTCGCTCGTTCGTTCGTTCGTTCCCTCGCCCTTTCGTTCGCTCATCCGCCCACTTGTCCTCTCACTCATTCACCCACTTGCCCATCGTGTGTAAAGATGCTGTCGGTCATGATGATGATGACACCCACAGTTTTTAACCGCGGAGCCTCTGCAATAAGCGTTAAACGTGCTACTGCTCACCCATGTCGTCATAATAACGATAATGGCTGCTACTGCTGATGATAGTGTGAGGGCCGACGTCCGTCCCACCGCCTTCGCTGGGCAGCTGGGGCGCAACGTTTGCCCCCTCCACTCCCTCCTCCACTCCCTCCTCCACCGCGCCCATTGTCCCCTGCCGGGCCCCCACCGACCGGGTGATTGGCCCCCTGTGTTACTGCCCCCTCTGAAGGACATAGCTAAATCGCTGGCTCACCACCGCACGGGGTTATTCCACACATGCACATACACTAACGCTAATGCTACGGCGGCGGCGAGCATGCGCGCGCCCCTGCCAGCGATCAGACTGATGCTAAACGGCTGCGCGATTGCACGCCAACGTCTGAGGGCGGTCAAATGCTAATCCGCTTGCACACAAAGACTAGCGCTAAAGCGGCTGCACGAATATGCACGCGTGCCTCCGGGTGGTTAAACCCTAATCCGTTCATGCACAGAGACTAGCGCTAAAGCGGCTGCACAAATACGCGCGCCGGCGGGTGTTTACCCGCGACCCTTCACCTGCGTTAAGACGCGCTCTAAAGCGGCAGCGCGAACGCGCGCGCACCTGCAGGTGATACATTTTACACACACATGTGCGTAAACACGCATGAGCGTTAGCGAGCGGTTTTAACTCACCCGCCCTAATACTCGCGTGGCACGGCTGCATGGGCGCGCGAGCGTCAGTGGCCGTTTATGTTTCAAATACACGCGCACCTCACACACACGCACTCAAATTACCAACACCACGCCGAGGTTCCACCTACACGCACAGAAATCACACTGCACCGATACTCTGTACTAAAGTTTATTAACGGCGCAAATACGCACTACCTAGGGGGGGATATTTTGCGAGAAGAGCTTGGCCTAACTCTGCCTACGAACCCAGTCACTCAAACGTCCTACCACGCACCTCGAAGCTGTACTCATGGCGTCGCACGGACGCTGTGAGAGTCGGAGGGAGAAGGACGAGAGAAAACTTCACCTATCGCTGCCTCGTAGCAGCACTCGCTGGCATCACACGGATGCTGTGAGCGGCTCGAGGAGGTAGGACGGCAGGGAGTGGGTCTTGACGGCCCAGAGGTTGAAGGCAAAAGCCCAAAATCTTCCCAGACTACTCCTTTTATTCCCTTAACTTCAAAGGCCTCAGGTGCAATTGTACCACGTGGCCAATCATGCGCTTACCTGTGGTTACCGCCCCCTCCTGTTTCCGTGTCCTTCCTCGAGTCCACGGCGGCGGTCGCCGGCCACCCCCATTGTCCCTCGTTGCCCATTGTCTGGAAGGGCTCTTGCACTTTTCTTGCTTAATATCCCGCCCTCCGTCCTCCCCCCAATGTTGTGAGTAACTCATTGCGGTTGGCCCAGGGTTTCTGCGCCCATACATTTTTTAAACCAATTTTAGGGGCATCGCAATGTCACCTATCCTGCGAGGGTCAGCCAATCTCCTGGCACCGGGTAACCGTGGGACTTTCCCTCTAGCGGCCCTTCGGATTAAAACCCGATGTGCCAGGCAATCCCCCGCCAGGACACTACGTGGGTGCAAGTGCTGCGTGTTTAGTGCGTGTGCTCAGGGTGGGGGGTAGTTGCTCCACGGTCGTGGCACCACAATAGCTGATGTGAATGTCTGAACTTCTTTCACACCATACATATCCAACCATGCTTATCGGAGATGCAGGGAAGGAGAACAAACTTAACACAAGTAGCACTTCAAAAGAAAAGAGCTTTCAATCTAGATGATGATTTAAAAGTACATAGCTCCCAGTGGCGTCATAATATCGGAGGGAAGAGCGTTCCAGACGGCCACAGGAGCCCATCTAAAAGCGCGTGATGCGGTGACCATCTTTATTCGATGGCCAGCCAGAAGCCGCTGCGAGGAAGACGACTGGGAGTTGGTGTCAAGTTGTTTTATGCTCCTTGACGAGATCAGCGAGGTATTGTGGTTCATTTGTGGCAAGCACTTTGTGTGTAATGAACGCGACCTTGTAACGAATTCGTTTGGCAAGCGGAAGCCAATGCAGCTCAGCGAGCACTGAACGGACACGGTCGGATCTTGCAGTAACCCGTCATGACACGCGCTGGGGAATTGTGTACACGCTGCAGCTTGGTATTGTTTTTTTTGCCAGACATCCCGTAGAGTAGCGAGTTGCAATAATCGAGCCTCGTCGATACTACGCTACACATACACCACCGTGTTGGGCTATATCACGACCCAACAGTGGTCGAATGTGTCCGTAGAGTCCCGATGTGAACATTGCAGGACCTGATAATAGTTTTTTTACCCTTCTATCCGGCAACAAAACTGACACCTTTTTTACAAGGAGTCATGTTTGCATAGACCACAATACCTGCAGTCATAATGCAAACAAAAAACATAACTCTGATAATGTATGCACTGTCCTTGAAGTTGATTGGTTCACACACGAGACAGTTTTCCTTAGAGCCTAGTCTCACATGGGTTGGACCAGATGACGCCAAAAGGCGCACTATGACTGCAGGTATTATGGTCTATGCAAACATGAAAAAACAATTATCATATTTTTTACTTGCAAATGAGGTTCCAATGGTGTTAATTGCAGGACCTGGCTACATTTTGCACGCGGCCATCAAACGACACATCCTGGTCGAGCGTGGTGCCGAGGCTCTTCAGATACGAGTAGAAAACTGAATCCCGGAGTCCGTGACTGCCACAGCCTCATCCTCCCGCAATTCTTGTCGCCCCGAACCCGAGTGCCAACCAGCAGAACCTCCGATTTACTTTTGTGTTTTTCCCGGATCAAACAGCGCTTCCGTTCCATGCACGAAACCCCCACGCGCGAGGACCGCGGAATGCACGAGGCTCTCCGCATCTTAACTATGACGTCACTGCGGTGTGCAACTGTGACGTCACGCGGTGTGCAACTGTCTGTCGTCGGCACATTGATGTCGAGACGACATTGGTGGTCTGAGGGACGCGAGTTGTTAGACAGGAAGGGCCCGTGGGGCGAGAACTCCCCCGCGGTACACCGACTGAGGCACGGCACAGGCGATGGCTGATCGTTGCCCGGCTTGACGAACGTTGATCAACCATCTTCTTGGTTCTTTCGGTAAAGTCACGTAGAAGGGAAATAATAAAATAATTAAAATTAAACATAATAAATATATTATATTATTTTATTATATTATATTCTTTTATTATGTTTTATTAAAACATAAGAAATATATTATATTAGTTTTAATATTATTTTATTATATAATATTATTTTATCATGTTTTATTATTATTATTATTATTATTTTATTATTTCCCTTCTACGTGACTTTACCGAAAGAACCAAGAAGATGAATTCCTGCAGTCACGAAAGCTTTAAATCGAAATTCATCAACCACATAAGGGACGACTCAATCCACCCCAGCGCCCGTACCCGAGACACCAAACCTTGACCTTAGCCGTTCGATGAGTACATACCGATGGAAAAATAAGAATCGGTCTTTGACCCTTTCTGGCAATAAAACAGCTGTGTTAAGATGTTCAAGCGATAAATAGAAACCTCTTTGCGAGGGTTCAAGTTGCTGCATTAACCACACACAGCAATTTGTGGTGAACGTGGAAACAAATATGCTCTGATAATTAATTATAATACATGGACATTGTCTTTGAAATTGATGGCCTACATCAGATACAGCAGCAGACTTCCAGTGTCAGACCAGAGAACGCCAAAATGCGAACAGTGAAAAAAAAAAAAAATCTGGCCTGGACTTTTGCAGCTGTTTTAGACTAATTTCAGGGTGCTGATTCCAAATCTGATCTCAGATTTGCCCTATCACATCTCATTTTTATGCTATCGGCATACCCCATTTTCATTGATTTTACCCGAAATTAACTCTGTCACTTATGATTGCAAGTTGTTGCGAGTCAGTGACTGCTTTAGTGTTAAAATATGGTGCTGTATTTTTAGGAAAGTGTGTTTTATAATATAATTTTATGTAGATATCCACATTTATTTAATATTTTTCTTCTGCAGTTTTTATTGAAAATGCAATATTTGATATCTCAAAAACCTGATGTGATAGACAAAAACTGATGCCAGATTTGGAATCAGCACCCCAACATTACCTTACAACCGTTGGAATACCTTATGCCAGAAAAAGTGTGTTGACCAGATTTGGAATCAGCACCCCAAAATTACCTTACAACCGTTGGAATACCTTATGCCAGAAAAAGTGTGTTGACCAGCGTTATCAGAGCCATGTTTGTTTGCATGCCTATCACAAGTACTGTGTGTGGTTAATGCTATTTGGTGTTTGAACATTTTAAAACCTCCTGCTTTATTGCCAGAAAGGGTAAAAACTATATATATATTTTATCATACTTTGATACTGGCAAAAAGGTCCCATGTTTAATATGTACCTGTCATCCCAGTATTTATTGTACAGGGAAATTGCGTTTTAAAGTCCATACGACGTACAGCAGTTTAAATACGGGACAAAAGCATAATTGTTGTCTATTCGTGTGTGTTTCTCCCTTGTGATGGGACTTTGTAGTATGAACGTTGAGATGTATAAAGGCACGGGGTGACCAACAGGGTCTGAATGTGTCTGTAGTGAGGTAGGGCACTGATAAGGAGTTGACAGGTTATGTGAGTATCTCGCAGTCGATTGGTTGTCGAAGGTGGCTGAGCGATTGAGGCCAAACCAACGCTGTGGCGCAGTGGCCATCCACGCTCTTGCAAAGGTCATGCACGCTCTTGTAGAGGTCATCCACGGTCTTGCAGAGGTCATCCACGGTCTTGCAGAGGTCATCCACGCTCTTGCAGTGGTCATCCACGCTCTTGTAAAGGTCATCCACGCTCTTGCAAAGGTCATGCACGCTCTTGTAGAGGTCATCCACGGTCTTGCAGAGGTCATCCACGGTCTTGCAGAGGTCATCCACGCTCTTGAAAAGGTCATCCACGCTCTTGCAAAGGTCATCCACGCTCTTGCAGAGGTCATCTACGGTCTTGCAGAGGTCATCCACCCTCTTGCAAAGGTCATCTACGCTCTTGCAGAGGTCATTCACGCTCTTGCAAATGTCATCCACGCCCTTGCAGAGGTCATCCACGCTCTTGCAGAGGTCATCCACGGTCTTGCAGAGGTCATCCACGCTCTTGCAAAGGTCATCCACGCTCTTGCAAAGGTCATCCACGCTCTGGCAGAGGTCATCTACGGTCTTGCAGAGGTCATCCACCCTCTTGCAAAGGTCATCAACGCTCTTGCAGAGGTCATTCACGCTCTTGCAGAGGTTATCGGTGGTCTTTAGTGGAGCCGTCCCGGTGCCGTGGGGCTTCCAGGCACGCCGACCACGACGGCTTGAATGTGCCCGTCGCAGCGACGTGGGGAAGTCGCGATCGCTATCAGGCACGGGCGCTTATGACCTTTGAAACCGTATTGACGTTTGAGATTGGGGCGATATATTTTTGCGGAGTTGCCGTGGGTCAAGGCAAATTTTATCAGGAGCGCTGATACCTGCGCTGATTTTGAACCGGTCTGTGATATCGTGGTGATGGGTGGGCGAATAATTGGCAAAATGCTACTTTGCACATCACGAGACTGCTATCTGAAGTAGCCCCCACGTCATTGGCGGATTTGAAGACGTGATCCAGATGATGATGGCTGATAATGACAGCTGCTGATGATGACGGCTGATGATGGTGATTGCTGATGATGATGGCTGATGATGGCTGATGATAGTGGCTGATAATGACAGCTGCTAATGACAGCTGCTGATGACTGATGTTGATGGCTGATGATGATGGCTGATAATGACAGCTGCTGATGATGATGACTGATGGTGATGGCTGATGATGGTAATGGCTGATGATAATGGCTGATGATAATGGCTGATGATGATGGCTGATAATGACAGCTGCTGTTGATGAAGATGATGACTGATGGCTGACGATGATGGCTGATGATGGCTGATGACAGCTGCTGATGAGGATGGCTGATGATGGTGATGGCTGATGATAATGGCTGATTATGGCTGATGATGATGGCTGATAATGACAGCTGCTGTTGCTGATAATGATGACTGATGATGATGGCTGATCATGGCAGCTACTGCTGATGATGATGGCGGCTGATGATGGCGGCTGATGATGGCAGCTGATGATGATGGCTGATGATAATGGATAATTATCATGGCTGATTACGATGGTTGATTATGATGGCTGATGGCTGCTGCTGATGATGTGGCCGCAGGAGTTCCCGGAGCGGAGTGGGCGCTACCCTCGCTGCGCCGTCGTGGGGAACGGAGGGATCCTCACCAACAGCTCCTGCGGCTCACAGATCGACGCAGCCGACTTCGTGATCCGGTGAGAGGGTGGAGGGGGAGGGAGAGAGGGAGGGAGAGGAAGGGAGAGGGAAGGAGAGTGAGATAAGTGAGATAGAGAGAGGGAGAGACTTTTGACTTTAAAAACACTTTTATTGCCGCCAGCAGCAACAGCACTGGAGGCGATTCCGATATTAAACACACAGTCACCAGCAAACAAATGAAAATGAACGCTATAAATCCACGCGCCGTGGCGCTAAATGCACCGCGCACAACACGAAAGAAAAGTCACGTGGTGGTGGTGGTGGTCATCGCGCACGCCACGGTGACGAGCGAGCGCTTCAGAAGGTGAACACGAGGGTGCCGTCCACGCTGCTACAGAGAGGGGCTTTTCCGGCTCCCCAGCGTTCGAAGAAGACGTGCACATCACCGGCATGTGTGTGGTGCATGGCGTGCTCCAGCCGGAGCCGCGCCTTAAGCAGGCCTCTGAGCAGCCGTCAGTGTCACCTTCCAGCACCTTTTCCTCGTTCTGTACACCGCCATCTTCACCTGAACAAAGGCCAAGTTTGCCTTTGTCATGGAGAAAGGGAGAGAGAGAGAGTGAGGGACACCACACATGCGTAGGAGGAGGCACTACCAAAGTGCTACAACCACTGCGCTACGAACCAGGCAGGAGAGAGGGAGGGAGCTACTTGTGTTTAGGTATTTTTAAACCACTTTTATTGCTGCCAGCAGCAATAAAAGAAGCACTGGAGCCGATTTCGATAAGCAAAGCATTTACGACAGCGTCACGTCACGTGGTACGTGGTGGCACACGCGTCACCACGCGCAACACGAACAGCGCGTCGTAACGCAGGGTCACGCTCGACGGAGAAGCAAAGCTCTTTTGAAGGCGAAATGCCGAATGCCGTATTCGCTGGTGCATGGGTCGGTGCTGGCTCTCACCGCCAGGCATCGGCTTATCAAAGTCGCCTGTAACGTTGCACCGGTGACGAAAGACGCCGCGGCCCTCACGGGAACGAAGGGCTCGATCTCATCTCTGAGAGTGAAAAGCGATCGGGTTTGACTCTCACGCGGGGGGGCAAAAGTGTCCTATTTCTTGCTTCTAGATTTGAAGCTTTCGTGACTGCAAGGATTCATACTCTTAGTTTTTTCGGTAAAGTCACGTAGGTAAAAAATGAAATTAAAATTAATAAAAAGAAAATAATAAAAATCACGACGGTCCCACCTGATGACGGAGACTTGTGTTGCCTCCGAAACGTCGTGATTTTTATGATTTTATTTTTCTTAATTTTTCTTTAATTTTTTGCCTTTTTCTTGCTCTCTCTTACGGCTGGGCAAGTGGGGGGAAATTGCTGCACCCGACTGTGCGCGGGTCAGAGTTCGATTGAAGAAGGGATTCCAGATTCTGTATTTGTCCTCGAGAAATACGATGAGCTGTGAAGTTCTTCGACAAATGTCCAGTAAAGGGCACGGGGTCAGAACCTTGTGACAGAAAACGACGCAAAAAAAAACAATAGGAGTGCAAAGTAGAGGAAAGTTAAAGAAATCGCTTGAAACAAAAAGGTAAAATAGATTAAGCATACACAGTCAAATTGCATAAGTACAATAGGATTCATCTTCTTGGTTCTTTCGGTAAAGTCACGTAGAAGGGAAATAATAAAATAATAAAAATAAAACATAATAAAATACAATTATCACGACGTTTCGGCTACAACGCAAGCAGCCGTCCTCAGGTGAAGAACAGGTCTGTCGGAAAGACAGCGTCTGAATGAACACCACCAAGCTTGGCAGCGTATATTTAAGTTGGGTTAAAGGAGGAAGGGCGCCTTCACAAAGGAATTTGCATATCAACAGAGGAATATAGCATATTTATGGAAAATTCAGATATGGGATTAGTCACTACTTGTGGAATGCGTAGGAGGTGGGGGGGGGTCTCAAAGTCATATTATGCCCGTGCATTATGTAGGAATAGCAGCAAAAAAGGGAGGAAGTAGGGTTAGCAGTAATAAAGGGAAGGAATTTTAATAGTAAGGAGCTGCAGCAGCTAAACCACCACGTAAAAAACTAAAATATAAACTACATCAATATTATCAATATACTAAATATACTCTCCAATACGCTGAGCTACTAACAGTAAGTCATACATTACAATTCTACGTCGCAAAAAATATAATATGCCTCCAGCTAAACGTTTTTCTTAACTCCACACAGATCTACCCGTACTATATACTGCCATAGACAAACCCAACATTAAATAGGATTGCACAGGTAGCTCTGTAATATCGACTTCCACGAATTCTGGTCTGCGTCTCGACTATCGTGCCACTTGAATGAACGTGATTTCCACTTCCGCGGGTTCCGTTTTACAACAAATCCACGTGGGGGGGGGGGGGGGGGCGGTGGGGGGGGATATCCTGCTGCTCCGAAAAATTTCCAAATGAATTCCTTGCCTCTTGACGATGACGCCGATGGCACGTAGTTTATAACCCTGAGTGGGTGAGTCTGTGAGTGAGTGGTGGTGGTGTATTGTTTAGATCCCTGAGTGGGTGAGTCTGTGAGTGAGTGAGTGGTGGTGCGTTGTTTAGACTCCTGAGTGGGTGAGTCTGTGAGTGAGTGATGGTGGTGCATTGTTTAGAACCCTGAGTGGGTGAGTCTGTGAGTGAGCGTTGGTGGTGGTGGTGCATTGTTTAGAACCCTGAGTGGGTGAGTCTGTGAGTGAGTGAGTGGTGGTTCGTTGTTTAGAGCCCTGAGTGGGTGAGTCTGTGAGTGGTGGTGGTGGTGGTGCATTGTTTAGATCCCTGAGTGGGTGAGTCTGTGATTGAGTAGTGGTGGTTCGTTGTTTAGAACCCTGAGTGGGTGAGTCTGTGAGTGGTGGTGGTGGTGGTGCATTGTTTAGAACCCTGAGTGGGTGAGTCTGTGAGTGAGTGGTGGTGGTGGTGCATTGTTTAGAACCCTGAGTGGGTGAGTCTGGGAGTGAGTGGTGGTGCATTGTTTAGAACCCTGAGTGGGTGAGTTTGGGAGTGAGTGGTGGTGGTGCATTGTTTAGAACCCTGAGTGGGTGAGTCTGTGAGTGAGTGAGTGGTGCGTTGTTTAGAACCCTGAGTGAGTGAGTCTGTGAGTGAGTGGTGCGTTGTTTAGAACGCTGAGTGGGTGAGTCTGTGAGTGAGTGGTGGTGGTGGTGGTGCATTGTTTAGAACCCTGAGTGGGTGAGTCTGTGAGTGAGTGAGTGGTGGTGGTGCGTTGTTTAGAACCCTGAGTGGGTGAGTCTGTGAGTGAGTGGCGGCGTTGTCTCCTCTGTGTAGCTGTAACCTGGCTCCTGTGGACGGGAAGTTTTCCAACGACGTTGGGACGAAAACAAGTCTGGTGACAGCGAATCCCTCCATCATCATAAAGAAGTGAGTGTGTGTGTGTCAGGGGTGTGTGTGTGTGTGCATGTCAGGGAAGTGTGTGAGTGTGTGGGGAGCAGTGGTGTAGCGGCAAAACAACTCCCTATCTCTTCGTTGGTGCCGGACGGTAACGCTGTGGTGAGCAGCAGTGCCATTCAAGTTCAAGTTAATTTATTAGGTATAACCCTGTGAGCCATTCGGCTCTTGAATCGGGTGCAACCGCAACAAACAAAAAACATGAACAAAAAACATCTTAAAGTTAATATGTAACTGAGTGCAAACAGAAAATCCAAGAAAAGACAGCAAAATATTGCAGAAAAAAACACCGTACACCAACGCTGTGTGCAACAATCCCAGTGGGATGCAAGTCAAACAACCAACAACAACCACAAGGGGGAGGGAAAATTTAGATTGGCCATTCCCCTCATGGCGTTTGTAGCCACCACAGCGGCTAAAATGGCGTCTGGACGGGTGCGAGGGGCTGGTAACCCCTCCACCTTCAATCCAAGTACCACTAAACCACGAAATAAAATCTAATTAAGCCTGTGCCGGAGGCCCCGGGGGACAGGCGTCCATGACGTCTCCTGGCCAAACCCTATTTGGTGGAGACAGGAGATTGAATCCTTACCCTCGGGGTTCCTTCAGAAACAGCAAAAAGCCACTGTGCGTGGCCATGTGGAATATTCGAATGCTCACTGTGGAGGAGAGGCTGCCACTCCTTTGTCCGGAGCTGGACCGGTACCGCCTGGATCTCTGTGGTGTTCAGGAAGTCCGGTGGACTGGCTCTGGCTCCTGCCACCATGAGGGGTGGACAGTCCTCTACTCGGGGCAGGAGAATGCCAAACAACAGGGAGTGGCTCCTCGTCTGAACAAAATAATGAAGGGGGCATGGGAGCGTGGCGATGAGGTGTGGGAAGCTGTAAGCCCCAGGCTACTTTAGGCTCGCCTTCCCATCAACCAGAGGCGAGGAGTGGTGGTCGTGGTTATTTACGTCCCCACTGAAGACGAACATCAGTAGAGGGATGCAGGCAAGGCCGATGAGTCAGATGCCTTCTATGACCTCCTGTCACAGGTGCTAGCTAAAGTGGCCCCTAGAGATAGAGTGATCTTGTTGGGTGACTTTAATACCCGAGTTGGTCATGATGACTGATGGATGGCATGAGTCAGATCAGCTCAATAGCAACGGTAGGAGGCTGCTAGATTTCTGTGCAGCCCATGAGCTTGTAATTACCAACACACTGTTCCAGCATCGGTGTATCCACACAACATCATTATAATGCATATCGGATCCAAGCAAGAACATCTGCTGGACTATATAGTGATGGAACAGTGGATACGGGCTCATGTCCTTGACACCAGGACCTACCGTGGTGCTGATCTGCCCACTGACCATCGACTTGTCATATGTAGATGCGCCTGCCATTATTCCACTCTGGTGGTGGGTGTACACCCAGGACCCATTTAAAACCCATGGTAGCCTGGTCTCAGTTATCTGATGAAAGTTGCAAGCGAGAATTTCATCATCGCTTGCAGCTGGGGTTGGCATCGTCCCCCACTCCTCCTGATTTCAAGGAGAAATGGGCCAGGTTTAGGACTGTGGCTCATGCAGCTGCAATGGCTGCTTTTGAGACATGGTCCAGACCTCCCCAGAGACCCTGGCTGATGAAGGATTTGTTCAGGCTGGCTGAGAAAAAGCGACAGGCCCACTCTCATCGTCTACAGCATCCCACATCAGAGAATGAGGAGGCTTACCGCAGCCTTCGCTCGGAGATTTGGAGAGCCGTGAGGCGCTGCAAAGATGGGTGGTGATCACGGGTTGCTGAAGAGATGGAATTTTCCTCAATGTCCCGCGATCACAAATCGCTATTTAATTCCATCAAAAAAGTAACCTGCAGCGCCACACCTATTATCATCATTAGGGGAAAGAATGGTGATCCAATCTCCGACCCCCAGGAACAGATTTGCAGATTTGCTGAGCATTCCTGTGAGGTCCTGGGGGAGGGAAAATCCCTCAACCTGGAAAATAGCATGGGATAAAGTGGGGATGACCCTGCTGAGGCTCCGGTGCCTCAAATATTGGAAGAGGAAGTTACCCCCTGTTAGTGGCTGGCTGAGGTGCCATCTGTTGAGGTACTGAAGGCGATCCAGAGTCCAGGAAAGGCACTTGGCAGAGATGATCTCCCAAGCAAAATACTGAGGGAGGGGGGCGTTTGTGCACAAACTGCCCTACATGACATCATAATAACAGTCTGAACCACTGGACGGGGGACCGTACAGATTGTAACTACTACAGGGGCATCTCACTCCTCAGTGTGCCGGGAAAGGTCCTGGCAAGGATTATTCAACATCATCTTGCTAGGCACGCTGAGGAGAGGCTTGCAGAGCCCCAATGCGGTTTCAGGAAAGGGCGGTCCTGCACAGATGCCATATTTTATGTCTGTCTGCTACAGTAGAGGTGTAGGGGATTCCAAAAAGACCTACATCTCTGCTTTATTGACCTTGTTAAGGCCTATGATACCATCAGTAGGCCTGGGCTCTGGGTTGTTCTTCGTGCTTTCGGAGTCCCTGACCCTCTGCTCACGATCATTAAGGACCTTCATGATGTGAGCGGGCCCGGGTAAAACTACGTGGCCAGGAGTCGGAGCCATCCCCTGCTCACCTTGGGGTGCGACAGGGATGTCCTCTGGCTCCTCCATTATTTGCCATCTATTTCGCCCACTTCGTTTGTGAAGGCTTTGATGCCTGTACCAGAGGAACTTCCACTAGGTCCAATCAGCCTCCAATGAGTACCTCGTGCGGTGTGTAAACATCGTCACTGGGGGAGAGAAAGGCGGCCCGGCGTGGTGCTGGCCACCCCACCCCCTCGTGCCCCTCACCGGCCGTCGTAGATGCTCGCTAACAGCACTTGCCCCAACAGTCTGTTACAGGTTATGCAGAGGATCTTTGTCTCTGCATATGTCAGGGATGTGTGTGTGTATGTTAGGTGTGTGTGTGTCAGGTTAGGTGTTGGGAGCGATAGAGCAGCGATTAGCGTGCTGCGCTACGAGCCCGGCCACCCGAGTTAGATTCCAGTGACGATTCTTTTAACCAATCCCGCGTCTTCCCTTGGTCGACTCAGCCTGGTGTGGTGTGTGCTGACCACCCAGCCTCGAGTGTGTCGTGCCGGCCTTACATAGGTGCAACTCGTTAACAGCACATGCCCCAGCAGCCCATTTAATACTATGGGGGGCTGGGAGTGGGGATCTTTATCTCTTCCTTCGTGTGCATAGCTCTGCCCGGAGAGGGCGCAATAACGGAAACGTGTGGACTCATCTCCACGTGTGGGTTTGGGATAGAGTGTTTCCCCCTTGCACGCGTGGATTTTCTTTGTTTCTTTTGCTCCGGGCGCTCGGGATTCCTCTCACACAGGGCCGGACCCAATCTCGACGAAGTCCCGAGTGTCAGCACGCAGCGCCGGCCTCAATGGGTCCTCAACAGGACTTGCCCTGACAAGTCTGGAGGCCTACACGGGTGATCTTTGCGTGATTGTGTCTGTGCAGATTCCAGTCGCTCAATGCCAGACGAACGCCCTTTGTCAAGGAGATGGAGGCATATAAAGACACCATCATCCTCGTGTCCGGCTTCTCATTCGCACCTCTAACACCGATTGCCATGAGGGTACGAAGACACTCACACAAATACAGACACTCACACAGACACTCATACACTTACTCACTCGCACAGATGCTCACACACTTAATCACTCACACATACGATAACTCACACACAGAAACTCACACAGACACTCACACACACAGACGATCACTCACACACAACAACAACCGCCATTCGCCACTAAGTGGTGGTGACGTCACCACGACGCTTGTGCCAGGCTATGTGCACCTTGAGGCCACGTGAAATGGCAGGAAGGTCACGGGGCAGACCCAGATGCCACAGGTCGACTGACTGAGACGACTGACTGAGACGACTGGCTGATGCACCACCTGTGCCCCCTACTGTACCAACTTGCTGTGCTTTAGCAGCCTTGCCTGTTGGAGGAGCTCACCAATGGGACATTATCCAGATCTTTCAAGGATTTGTGAGTTCCTCACACAATCCAGCCTGGTTAAACCCAGGATGGATCGTAGGCAGGCCAGCCTAAATGTGTCTAACCAGCGAAGATGTTGCATTAGGGGGGTCCACGTGTCGCAAGCGTAGAGAAGAGAGGGAATGACTGTGGCCGAGAATACCTGAAGCTTCGTGCGGAGCATCATACCAGGTAGCTTCCACACAGTGTTACGCAACCGATGAAAAGATAATGCCGCTCGACTGATTCGAAGTGAGACCTCTGCTGTTAAACCGGAGCCAGTCATGAGCACACTGCCCAGGTATGGGAAACTCTCCACTCGCTCCACAACTGCGCTATCACCAATTGGGATTTTTGGGGGTGGAGTGTCCGATAGTACAAAATACCCAGGCAGGTGCTTAGTTTTGGTGGGGCTGATGGCAATTCTCACCTCTTAGTGGCAAGCTCCAGATTCTCTGAGTGTGCAGCAATTACCAGATCATCAGCATCCATATCATGGTTGAGCAATTGGGAGCCATCCCTTGACCGCACCCGGGCATCGATCAGCCTTCCATTGTATCTGTACCAGATGGAAATTCCTCTGGTACAGCTATTGAAGGCTTCATGAACTACATGGTCAAAAAAGATGTTAAATAATGTGAAAGCAAGAGAACATCTCTGTCGCACCCCAAGGTGTACAGGGCATGACTCCCGGCCACGTAGTTTTACCCGGACCCGCTCACCATAATGAAGGTCCTTAATGATCGTGAGCAGAGGGTCAGGGACTCCGAAAGCACGAAGAACAACCCAGAGCCCAGGCCTACTGATGGTATCATAGGCCTTGACCAGGTCAATAAAGCAGAGATGTAGGTCTTGTTGGAATTCCCTACACCTCTGCTGTAACAGATGGACAGAACATATAGCATTTGTGCAGGACTACCCTTCCTGAAACCGCATTGGGGCTCCTCAAGCCTCTCCTCAGCGTGCCTAGCAAGGCGATGTTGAATAATCCTTGCCAGGACCTTTCCCGGCACACTGAGTGAGATGCCCCTGTAGTTGTTTCAGTCTGTGCTGTCCCCCTTCTTAAAGAGGGGGACCACCAGGGCATCCTTCCAATCCTGCGGAACCCGTCCAGTGGTCCATACTGTTATTATCTGCACACAAACGCCACCCTCCCTCAGCATTTCGCTTGGGAGATCATCCCTGCCCAGCACTTTTCCTGGTCTCAGACTCTCCATCACCTTCCGTACTTCCTCAATAGATGGCACTTCAGCCAGCCACTCACAGGGGGTGACTACTTCCTCCAATATTTGAGGCATCGCAGCCTCAGCAAGGTCATCCCCACTTTACCCCAGATATTTTCCAGGCTGAGGGATTTCCCCTCCCCCAAGACCTCACAGAAATGCTGGGGGTTGGAGATTGGATCATATTTCTTTCCCCTAAGGATTGTAATAGGTATGGTGCTGCAAGTTACTTTTTAATGGAGTTAAATATTGATTTGTGAGCGCAGACTACTTAGGCAGACTCCATCTCCTCAGCAACCCGCGACCACCACCCAAGCTTGCAGCGCCTCACGGCTCTCTAGACCTCCGAGCGAAGGCTGCGGTAAGCCTCCTCATTATACGACGTGGGATGCTGCAGACGGTGAGAAAGCCAGAACGTTTCATCCATCGGCCAGGGTCTATAGGGAGGATTGGACCGTGCACCCCAGTAGCCATTGTAGCTGCATGAGCCAGAGTCCTAAACCTCGCCCATCTCTATATTCTTTGGGTCTTTCGGTAAAGTCACGTAGATAGGTTCAAAGAAAATAACAAAAACTACGACGTTTCGATCGCAACACAAGCGGTCGTCATCAGGAAAAAGTTCGCCCATTTCTCCTTTGCATCAGGAGGAAAGGGGGGGGGGGGGTCGATGCCTACCCCACCTGCAAGCAATGATGAAATTCTCGCTTGCAACCTTCATGAGCTAGTTGAGACCAGGCCACTTTGGGTTTGCATGGGGTCCTAGAATGGGAGGCGCATCTTACAGATGACAAGCCGATGGTCAGAGGGTAGATCAGCTCCACGGTAGGTCATGGTGTCAAGGACCTGGGCCCGCATCCACTGTTCCGTCACTATGTAGTCCAGCAGATGTTTTTTGCTTGGACCCGGCATGCATCCGTGACTTCGTGTGGATGCGCTGTTGGTAATTACAAAGCCATGGGCTGCACAAAAAATCAGCCTCCTACCGTTGTTATTGAGCTGATCTGGCCCATGCCTTCCGATCAATCCAGACCAGGTGCCAGCATCATGGCCAACTCGGGCATTACAGTCAGCCAACAGGATGACTCTATCCCGAAGAGCCACTGTGAAAGGAGGCCATGAAAGGCATCTGACTCATCGACCTTGCCTGTGTAATGTAGTAACTCGGCGGGAGACGACTTCACGGGTAACACACTCTTTATTTTACCAAACTCGTTCACAGGTGACTAACACCTACTTTGTATCTCGGGTGACAAACACCCACTTAGTATCTCGGGTGACAAACACACACTTAGTATCTCGGGTGACTATCACCCACTTAGTATCTCGGGTGACAAACATCCACTTAGCTATTCTGGCGACTAACGCCCACTGAGCTATTCTGGCGACTAACGCCCACTGAGCTATTCGGGTGACAACCACCCTCTTAGCTACCCTGGCGACTAACGCCCTCTTAGCTACCCTGGCGACTAACGCCCACTGAGCTATTCTGGCGACTAACGCCCACTGAGCTATTCGGGTGACAAACACCCTCTTAGCTACCCTGGCGACTAATGCCCTCTTAGCTACCCTGGCGACTAACGCCCACTGAGCTATTCGGGACACTCCCTGCCCGGGGTGTCCGTCTTGACTGTGGGTCCCCAGCCCGACCCACGTGGGCGTCGGACCCCGGGGTCCCACAGTCTCGCCTCCGAGCCACACAGGGCCCCGGTCCCCACAAGGACGGCGGGACTAGGGGTCTCGGGGCACTAGGTCTTCAGCTCCGTCTTCTGGTCTTCAACTGGGTAACTTTCCCCGAGTGCTCTCGCGCGTCCCCCTTTATACCCCACCTGCGGACGTCGCTGCGAGCACCCATCTTATTCGACAAATCACTAGGCGCTGGCTACGATCCTGTTTTCCCACATCTCAGCGTGCCTCACCACCCACGCCGCGCCGCCCCGTCATCTGTCACTCCCGGCGCGCGCGTCCACACCACGCCCACAACGCGTGCCCAACCCCGCACCCCGCGCCGCCCCGTGATCCATCACTGTCACAGTCGGCGCACGTCAACACCACCACTACATCTGCATCCCTCCACTGATGTTCATCTTCGGTGTGGGCATAAGTAACCACCACCACTACCACCACCACTCCTCGCCTCTGGTTGATGTGGAGTCGAGCGAACAGTAGCCTGGGGCTTACAGCTTCCCACACCTCACCGCCACACTCTCACGCCCCTTTCATTCTTTGGTTCAGAAGAAGAGCCACTCTCTGTTGTTTGGTAGTTTCCTGACACACATTCTCACTTACACAGACTTTCACTCATACAGACACTCACTTCTGCTTCTTCTGCTTTCGTATGGCTGATGTAGATGCAGAGTAACACAAACTATTTCACATTCAGGTGGTAAAGCCGGATAACTCTCACACACACACACTCGCACATTCACGAACAACAACCGCCATTCGCCACCAAGTGGCGGTGACATCACCACGACGCTTGTGCCAGGCTATGTGCATTTTGAGGCCACGTGAAGTGTCGAACGCCCGCTGGCAGGAGGTCACAGAGCAGACCCAGATGCCACAGGTCGACTGACTGAGACGAACACACACTCATTCACACACAGACACTCACACACATAGGCACTGTTTGGCTGCCCATCCATATGATTATCCACCTGCCCCTCTTTGCCCATACATCCGTCTGTGCATCTGTCCACGTCTCTGTGTCACGTGTCCCTGTGTGTGTGTGTGTGTGTCCGCCTGAAGCTCGCCTTCACACTAGAGGACTTCAGAGCGCAGCAGAGGGTCGCCTTCTTCAACCCCGACTACATGAGGGCCATCGCGCGCTTTTGGAAGGGCCAGGGGGTGAACGAGCCGCGACCCTCATCAGGGCTCATGATGGTCAGCCTCCCTCCCCCACCCCTCCCCCCACACACACACCCTGCGTCTCCCAGCATCTCCACTGCGTCTCCCAGCAACTTCACATCGCACTCTCTCTCTCCACATTTGTCTCCCCGTGTGTCCATCCATCTCTCCACATCTACACCCCACCCCCACCACCACCACCACCTTTGTCTCCCCTTCATCTCTCCGTCTCTCCACGTGTGCGATCCCCCCCTCCCCCCAGCGTCTCCTAACGTCTTCACCTCCCCCCCCACTCCCCCGCCCCCCCCCCCAGACGAGCGTGGCCATGGACCTGTGTGACGAGGTGCATGTCTACGGCTTCTGGCCGTTCGACCGGGCGGTCCCGGCCGGGGTGGGCGGTGCGGGGGTGGAGCTGACGCACCACTACTACGACGACCAGAAGCCCAACCGGCGCCACTCGATGCCCCACGAGTTCCTGGAGCTGCTGGCGCTGCACAGCCGCGGGGTGCTGCGGATGCACGTGGGGGAGTGCGCGGCGCCTTGAGGGGGGACGTCGCCCTCAGAGACACGTGGGGGGGAGAGGGGGAGGAAGAGGAGGAGGAAGAGGAAGAGGAGGAGGAAGAGGAGGATCGAGGGGGTGAAGAGGAGGCTCTCGATCTTGTTGTTGACGTGGGGGCGCGAAGAGAATGGTAGCGGTGATGATGATGGTGATGATGGTGGCGATGGTGGCGATGATGGGGATGATGGGGGTGCCAGTGATGATGATAGGGGTGATGGTGATGATGCCAGGGATGATGGTGATGAGGATGATGATGATGGTGATGATGGTGTTGGTGATGATGGTGATGATGGTGTTGATGATGGAGAGGATGGTGATAATGATGGTGATGATAGTGTTGATGATGAAGGTGATGGGGATAATGATGATGGGAGGAGGGGATTATTCCGCGATGGAGGGAAGAAGCGGAGAGAGTGAGGTGGCCTGCAGCCTGGGTGGGTGATGATTTAAAAGTGCATAGCTCCCAGTGTCTTCCGAACATTGGAAGGAAGAGCGTTCCAGACGGCCGCAGAAGCGCATCTGAAAGTGCCGCGATGCCATGACCGTCTTTGTTCGAATGCCAGGCAAAAGTGTAGTATACAGTGTAGTGTATACAGTAGTGTATATTGTAGTGTATAGAAGTGGATAGTGTCGTGTATAGTGTAGGGTGAGGATCTAACCTACGACCTCCTGTACACCAGGCGAGGTAGTTAACATCTCTCCCTCAAGTTGAGGAGCACCTGGTCCGTGGTTTGGTTCGATACCCGGCGTCGACGTCGTCAGCAGCAGCAGTGGCATGGCGATTGAAGGCGCTGTCTTGCGTGATGGTGCGCACGTTACAGGGGCGGAAGGAGGAGGAGAAACGACCCAGATCCGCGGTACAGCCACGGCGAGAGGTGGCATCGCGACAAAATTCGGGGCAGTTAGCGGGAAACCACGTGGGGTGTCAGTTGGGGGCAGTTAGCGGGCAGTCACGTGGGCTGTCAGTTGGGGGCAGTTAGGGAGCAGCCACTAGGGCTGTCAGTTGGGGGCAGTTAGCGGGAAACCACGTGGGCTGTCAGTTGGGGGCAGTTAGCGGGAAATCACGTGGGCTGTCAGTTGGGGGGCAGTTAGCGGGACACCACGTGGGCTGTCAGTTGGGGGAGTTAACGGGAAACCACGTGGGTTGTCAGTTGGGGGCAGTTAGCAGCAAACCACGTGGGTTGTCAGTTGGGGACAGTTAGCAGCAAACCACGTGGGTTGTCAGTTGGGGACAGTTAGCGGGAAACCACGTGGGCTGTCAGTTGGGGGCAGTTAGTGGGAGACCACGTGGGTTGTCAGTTGGGGGCAGTTAGCGGGACACCACGTGGGCTGTCAGTTGGGGGAGTTAACGGGAAACCACGTGGGTTGTCAGTTGGGGGCAGTTAGCAGCAAACCACGTGGGTTGTCAGTTGGGGACAGTTAGCAGCAAACCACGTGGGCTGTCAGTTGGGGGCAGTTAGCGGGAAACCACGTGGGCTGTCAGTTGGGGCAGTTAGCAGGAAACCACGTGGGCTGTCAGTTGGGGGCAGTTAGCGGGCAGCCATGTGGGCTGTCAGTTGGGGGCAGTTAGCGGGCAGCGACGAGATCCGGGCGCAAACAGCCGGGCAGCAGTAGAAGCTCGAAGTCGCAGCGTCGCCATCGCTAGGTGTTGCTGCTGCTGCTGTTGTTGTTGCTGCTTCTGTGGGTCAGTGGGTGGATGGACGGGTGAGTGAGCGAGACGGTGAGTACGTGGGTGAGACAATGAGTGGGTGGATGGATGGATGGCTGAGTGAGTGAGTGAATTGTTGAGTAAGTGAAAAGGCGAATGATTGACTGAGTGAGCGGGTGACTGAGTGAGTGGGTGGATGAGTGAGATGGAATTGGAGACTCTACAACTGAACCTGCAGCGTGCCTCTAAGAGATGGGGGCCTTGCCATCAGCCCCACAAAAACAGAGCATGTTTCTTTGCATGTTCACCACACGGACGTGTGTGCTTAATGCAGACTTGATTCCTTGCAACAGGTATATCTGTTTGGTGTTCGAACATCCAAACAAGGGTAAAAGCTATTCTTATTTTTTCATACTTTGATACTGGCAAAAAAGGTGCCATGATGAAAAAACAAAGCACCTGCCTGGTTACTTTGTCGTCAAACGCTGCCCTCCCTTAGCTCCCTACGAGTGACGGGCGGTTGTGGAAAGAGAGTGGAGAAGTCTCTGTGCCTGGGCAGTGTGCTTATGACCAACTGCGGATTAGTCGAGGGGCGTCATTGCCTCTGCAAAATGCCGCTGTGTGGAAGCTACCTGGCCGGTCGCTCCACACAGCTTTGCCCTCCCTTCCCTATGCATGTGAGCGTGTGTGTGTATGTGTGTAGGGGAGACAAAGGCGGTCGGGCGAGGTGCTGGCCACCCACCCCCCTCGTGTACCGTTCCAGCCTTCATAGGTGCTCGCCAACAACACTTGTCCCTACAGTCTGTTAAGGCTATACGGGGGAGCTTTTTCCTTTGTCTTGACTGTGTAAGGAGCGGTAGTGTAGTCGTTAGCACGCTGCGCTACGAACCTGGCTGGGCCAAGTTCGATTTCCGCTCACGGCAAACAACCATCGACGATTATCTGAACCGGTCCTGGACCACCCCTAGGTCGACTCGGCCTTAAATGAGTACCTGGTGCGGTGTATAGTAAACATCGCCACTGGGAGACAAAGGCGGCCGGGCGTGGTTGCTAGCCACCCACCCTCTCGTATGTCGTGCCAGCCTTCATAGGTGCTCGCTAACAGCACTTGCCCCTACAGTCTGTTAAGGCTATACGGGGGATCTTTATCTTTTGGGTGTGTAAGTGAGTGGATGAGTGATTTGGTGAGATAGTGGGTGAGTGGGCGAGTGAGTGGATTAGTGAGTTGGTGAGATAGTGGGTGAGTGAGTGGGTGAGTGAGTGGGTGAGTGAGTTGGTGAGTGAGTTGGTGAGGTGCCTTTTGGCGTCTTCTGGTCTAACACCGTTTTGAGACGAGGCTAAAAAGAAAGCTGTCTCTGGTGTGGACTAATCAGTTTCAAAGACAATGCATATATTATACTGGTAGGATCCTCCTGGTTACACCAGCCCACAGGGGATTATTGTGTCCGTCCGTCCGTCGTACATCCAAAAATGGGAGGGGTGGGGCTGGGTGGGGAGGGGAGGGGCTTGGTGGGGCTGGGTGGGGGGTGGGAGGGATGGGGCTGGGTGGGGAGGGGCTGGTCACCCCGTGGTGCCCTTATAAAACTCAACGTTTAACCTATTCACGCCGGCTTGTGCCCGCCCTCACAATCGGCCATATTTGCGGAATACACCACGCCGCCGTTGACCCTGGCCATTGACCGAGCAACCCAATGTTCCTACCAACTCCCTCCGCAGGAATGTGTTCAGAGTAAGTTTTTTGTTTGCGTTCTGACCACAAGCATTGTGGTTAATGCAGACATGATTCCTTGTAGAAGGTTTCAGTTTGGTGTTTTAACATTTTAACACAACTGTTTTGTTGCCAGAAAAAAGGGGAAAACCTATTCTCATATTTTGGTACTGGCAAAGGAGGTGCCATGATGTATAGTGTCGAGTAGGGTGTATGCATATATATATGGTTGAACTTCTTTCTCGCCGTACGTAGCCAACCGCACTAATCGGAGGTGCGGGGGGGAAGGACGTACAAACTAAACACAACAACAACAACAAGCAGTTGTAAAGCGAATGAGTTTGTCAATCCAGATCATGATTAACAAAAAAAATGATTGATGAAACCGGGTAAAAGTTTTAAATAAAATATTTGTTTTATTTTTCGCGCTTTCTGCCCGTCGATTTTTTACGCGGATGAATCAAACTGGTTCGCCGATGGTCACAAAAGGAGCTGTCGCGCGGAACGATGGCAGTAGTGGCGGTGTTTGACTTCAGCGAGGCCTGAAATCAACGGCGCCCGAAATCGGCGTCGTCTTAATTCAGCAACGCTTGAAATCAGCGACGTATAAAATCGGCGTCGTCTTAATTGAGCAACGCTTGAAATCAGCGATGTCTGAAATCGGTGACGTCTGAAATCAGCGCCATCTTAAATCAGCGCCATCTTAATTCAGCGACGTCTGAAACCAGCGACGTTTTGACTTCAAGAGGAACGGGCGCGCGACGAATAAATAAGTCTGAGCGATGCAACGCCCGAGAGGCGGCCACAAGATCTGCACCCGCGTCTCAAATGTCATCGGTGGGTGTGGGAAAAAAGACCACATTGTTTTCAAATTTGTCCGAATTTACAACGACAATCAACAACAACATCCACAAGCTCTCAGAGCGACCAGCACAGACGAGAGCTCGTCAGCACATAGCCCACTTGCTGTACTGCCCACAGCCCTCCGCCTGCACGGCTATTCGAGCGAGCGGGCTAGCGGGCGTCGCGGTTGACGGCAGCGTGTGTCTGCAAACGCTCCGCCACTGTCAAGGACGAGCAACAGAGACCTCCACTGCACGTGGACTTTGGTCGGACATTCTTACAAAAGAGAGAGAGATCCCGGGATCCACACACGGAGATCTGTAGAGGCACAGAGAGAGAGAAAGATCCCTGGATCCGCACACGGAGATCCGTAGAGGCACACAGAGAGATCCCTAAATTGAGACACAGAGATGCGTCGAGGCACAGACTTATCCCTAAATCTGCACACGGAGATCTGCAGAGGCACACACGCACCCACAGAGGCATATACTCGCAAAGAAACCCACACACTCTCAGAGAGACATCCGCAGACTCTCATAGAGGCCCACGAATTCCAATAGAGACTCGTGGAATCTTACAAGATAGCCCCATGGAATCTCACGCAGAGACCCATCGACTCCCGCAGAGACCTACAAAAACGTACACAGAGACCTATAGACTCCCATATGAACCTGCATACCATCAGAGAGACATCCGCAGACTCTCATAGAGGTCCACGGATTCCAATAGAGACTCGCGGAATCTTAAAAGAGAGAGGTCCATAGAATATTGCGCAAAAACCGCACAGGCTTACATGAAGATACCGAGACTCACGTAGAGACCCGTAGACTCACACAGCCACACAGGGACCCGTAGACTCACACAGACACCCGTAGATTTACACAAACACACAGAGACCCGTATAATCACACAGACACACTGAGCCCTGTAGACTCACACAGACACACAGAGACCCGTAGACTCATACAGACACACAGAGACCCGTAGACTCACACAGACAGAGACCTACACAGACACACTGAGCCCTGTAGACTCACACAGACAGACCCGTAGACTCACACAGACACCCGTAGATTTACACAGACACACTGAGCCCTGTAGACTTACACAGACACACAGAGACCCGTAGACTCACACAGACACACATAGACCCATAGACTCACACAGACAGAGACCCGTAGACTCACACAGACACCCGTAGATTTACACAGACACACTGAGCCTTGTAGACTTACACAGACACATAGAAACTCGTAGACTCACACAGACACACAGAAACCCGTAGACTTACACAGACACACTGAGCCCTATAGACTCGCATAGTAATGGGTGGTGGTACTAGTGGTAGTGGGTCATAGTAGCGGGTGGTGGTAGTAGTGCGTGGTAGAGGCCGACCGAAACTGAATTTCTGGTTTCGGCCGAAAACGAAAGTAAACCGAAAGTAAAAAATTTACTTTCGGCGAAACCGAAAGTCAAACGAAAGTAAAAAAATTACTTTCGGCGAAACCGAAAGTCAAACGAAAGTAAAAAATTTACTTTCGGCGAAACCGAAAGTCAAACGAAAGTAAAAAATTTACTTTAGGCCGAAACCGAAAGTTACAATTTTTTACTTTCGGCCGAAACCGAAAGTAAACCGAAGGCTAAAAATTAACTTTCGGCCGAAACCGAAAGTAAACCGAAAGTTAACTTTTTGGCTTCGGCCGAAACAGAAACTATGCCGAAAGAAGCCATTTGCCAACTTTCGGCGCCAAAAACGAAACCGAATTTCGATCGGCCTCTAGTGGGTGGTGGTAGTAGTGGGTGGTGGTAGTAGCGGTGGGTGGTGGTGGTAGTAGTGGGTGGTAGTAGTGGGTGGTGGTTGTAGTGGGTGGTGGTAGTAGTGGGTGGTAGTGGTGGGTGGTGGTAGTGGTGGGTGGTAGTAGTCGGTGGTGGTAGTAGTGGGTGGTACTGGTGGGTGGTTGTGGTAGTAGTAGCGGTGGTCATAATGAAGTGACGACGTATCTGTGAATCGACGTACAAGAGGGAGACGTAAATCGAGAGTATTACTGGATTCGCACAGAGACCTATAGACCCACAGATACCCATAGACTCACGTAGAGACCCATAGACTCACATGGAGGCTCTCTCACTCAGCCAACCACCCACACAACCACCCACCCACCCACTCACCCACTCACTCACCCACTCACCCACCCACTCACTCACCCACCCACTCACCCACCCACTCACTCACCCACCCACCCACTCACCCACCCACTCACTCACTCATCCACCCACTCACCCACTCACCCACCATTGCTACAGGGCACCCCACTCCTCACGCTGCTGCACTGCAAAATATTCCTCTCCTCCCAACATCCTCAACATCATCCCCATCATCATCCCCATCATCATCACCCTCATCACCATCCTCATAATCGCCATCCTCATCACCACCACCATCATCACCACCATCATCCCCATCATCCCCATCATCACCACCATCACCACCATCACCACCATCATCACCATCATCACCATCATCATCACCACCGCTACCATCGTCTCTTCGCGCCCCCACGTCAAATACAAAATCCTCGCCCGGTTCAAGAGCCTCCTCCTCCCCCCCTCAATCCTCCTCCTCTTCCTCCTCCTCTTCCTCCCCCTCTCCCCCCACGTGTCTCTGGAGGCGTCGTCCCCCCTCAAGGCGCCGCGCACTCCCCCACGTGCAGCCGCAGCACCCCGCGGCTGTGCAGCGCCAGCAGCTCCAGGAACTCGTGGGGCATCGAGTGGCGCCGGTTGGGCTTCTGGTCGTCGTAGTAGTGGTGCGTCAGCTCCACCCCCGCACCGCCCGCCCCGGGCGGGACTGCCCGGTCGAACGGCCAGAAGCCGTAGACATGCACCTCGTCACACAGGTCCATGGCCACGCTCGTCTGGGGGGGGGGGGCGGGGGAGTTGGGGGAGTTTGGGGGGGGGGGAAGAGGTGAAGACGTTGGGGGGGGGGGGGGGGAATCGCACGCGTGGAGAAGGAGAGACACGGAGAGATGAAAGGGAGACAAAGGTGGTGGTGTTGGGGGTGGGGTGTAGATGTGGGGAGATGGATGGAGACACGGGGAGACAAGGTGGAGAGAGAGAGTGCGATGTGAAGTTGCTGGGAGACGCAGTGGAGATGCTGGGAGACGCAGGGTGTGTGGGGGGGGGGATGAGGGTGGGGGAGGGAGGCTGACCATCATGAGCCCCGAGGAGGGTCGCGGCTCGTTCACCCCCTGGCCCTTCCAGAAGCGTGCGATGGCCCTCATGTAGTCGGGGTTGAAGAAGGCGACCCTCTGCTGCGCTCCAAAGTCCTCCAGCGTGAAGGCGAGCTGCAGGCGGACACACACACACACAGGGACACGTGACACAGAGACGTGGACACGTGGACACAGACGGACACGTGGACAGACGGATATATGGACAAAGAGAGAGACGGATGGATGATCGGGTGGATGGGCAGGCATTCAGTGTATATGTGTGTCTAGGTGAGTGGGTGAGTGAGGCAGGAGGTGAGTGCATGAGTGAATGAGTGACTGCTGCGTGTGAGTGAGTGTGTGAGTGTCCGTGTGTGAGTGAGTGTCTGTGAGTATGTGAGTCTATGTCTGTGTGTCTGTGTAAGTGAGTGAGTGTGTGTGTAAGTGTTGGTGAGTCTGTATAAGTGAGTGTGTGTGAGTGTCGTTGAGTGATTGGTCGACTCAGCCTCAAATGAGTACCTGGTGCAATGTGTAATCATCGCCACTAGGGAGACAAAGGCGGCCGGGTGTGGTGTGGGCTACCCACTCCCTCGTGTGCCGTGCCGTCCTTAATAGGTGCTTGCTAACAACACTTGCTCCTACAGTCTGTTAAGGCTATACGGTGGGTCTTTGTGAGTGAATGGGTGTGAGTGTCTGTGTGAGTGTCTGCGTATAGGTGCTCGCTAACAGAACTTGCCCCAACAATGTATTAATGGCTATACGGGAGGTATTTGTCTTTAATCTTGATTTGAAGCTTTCGTGACTGCAGGAATCCATACACAAGCAATCATCAGCAGGTGGGGTTTTCCACCCGATGACGATTGCTTGTGTTGCAATCAAAGCGTCGTGATTTGTTTATAATTTATTTCTAACTACGTGACTTTACCGAAAAAACCAAAGAGTATTTATCTTTGTGTGTGTCTGTGTGTGAGTGATTGTCTGTGTGAGTGTGTGTCTGTCTGTGTGAGTGTCTGTGTGTGTGTCTGTGTGAGTCTCTGTGTGAGTGAGTGTGTGTATGAGTGAGTGTGTGTATGAGTGAGTGTGTGTATGAGTGAGTGGGTGTGTGAGTGTCTGTCTATGTGAGTGAGTGTGTGTGTGAGTGTCTGTGTGAGTGTGTGTGTGAGTGAGTATGTGAGTGAGTGGGTGTGTGAGTGTCTGTGTCTGTGTGAGTGAGTGTCTGTGTGACTGTCTGGGTGAGTGAGTGTGTGAGTGTGTGTGTGTCTGTGTGAGTGAGTGCCTGTGTGAGCGAGTGTGTGTGCGAGTGTGTGAGTAAGTGGGTGTGTGTGAGTGTGTGAGTAAGTGGGTGTATGAGTATCTGTGTGTGTGAGTGTCTGGCACAAGCGTCGTGGTGACGTCACCGCCACTTAGTGGCGAATGGCGGTTGTTGTTGTTGTTGTTGAGTGTCTGTGTGAGTGATTGTATTCGTACCCTCATCGCAATCGGCGTTAGGGCTGCGAACGAGAACCCAGACACCAGGATGATGGTGTCTTTATACTCCGCCATCTCCTTCACAAACGGCTGCCGCCGGAAATTCAGCGACTGGAATCTGCACAGACACAGACAAAGGTCACCCGTGTAGCCTCCACTGGCTGTTGGGGGCAAGTGCCGTTTGCGAGCACCTCATGGCAGGCCAGTAGAGCCTTCCTATGGCGAAGTGATGTGGCCTGAAACCACGGCAGTAGCTGATGCTTGATTTTTTGTTACACATCGCACTGGGTAATTGATGCAGTAATTTTAGCTGTGACGGTCCCACCTGATGACGGAGACTTGTGTTGCCTCCGAAACGTCGTGATTTATTAATTTATTTCCATTATTACTTTTATTAACTTTGAATTTTATTGTTTACCTACGTGACTTTACCGAAAAAAACCTAACAATAGGAATCCCTGCAGTCACGAAAGCTTCAAATCTAGAATTAATCGTTTTAAGTCTGAGTCGACCTATTGGGAGTCCCGGGACCAGTTCAGATATTCGCCACTCGTCGTCGGCGGTGGCCGTGCGCAAGAATAGAACTCGGGTCGCCGGGTTCGTGGTGGAGAGCGCTTGACCTCTGCACCACCGCTCCCCATGCGGGGGTTCAGTACAGCCAGAGACAAAGATCCCCCCGTGTCGCCTCAACAGACTTTTTTGTACGATTGGAACCTCATTTGCCAGTAAAAAATATGATAATTGTTTTTTTACCCTTCTATCTGGCAACAAAACTGACACCTTTTTACAAGGAGTCATGTTTACATAGACCACAATACCTGCAGTCATAATGCAAACAAAAAACATAACTCTGATAATATGCACTGTCCTTGAAGTTGATTGGTCCACACCCGAGACAGCTTTCCTTAGAGCCTAGTCTCACATGGGTTGGACCAGATGACGCCAAAAGGCGCACGACAGTGCATATTATTAGAGTTATGTTTTTTGTTTGCATTATGACTCCAGGTATTGTGGTCTATGTAAACATGACTCCTTGTAAAAAAGGTGTCAGTTTTGTTGCCAGATAGAAGGGTAAAAAAACAATTATCAGACTTTTTTGTGTTGGGGGGAGGCAAGTACTCTTAGTGAGCACAGGCCAGCGCAGCGCTCCGATCGCCGAGTGATGTTGGCCTGAGAAACAAAAACCAAACAAAAAAAACCCCACACACTCATCTGCCTCTGTCTCCACCTAGTTGGCGATGTTTTTTTTTTCACACACCGCACCGGCTAAACGTCTTAAGGCCGAGTCGACCTAGGCGAGGCCCAGGACCGGTTCAAATATCCCTCCGCTGCTATTCGGTCGCGAGCCCCGCCGCAGCTGCGCCGGGGAAGCTCGTGCCAGGCTAGGTGCACTCAGGCAGGCCCGTCAACTGTGGTGAAATGGTGGAACGATTTGGCTGCTAAATTTCGATTTAAAGCTTTCGTGACTGCAGGGATTCATCTTCTTGGTTCTTTCGGTAAAGTCACGTAGAAGGGAAATAATAAAATAATAAAAATTAAACATTAAATACAATTCTCACGACGTTTCGGCCACAACACAAGCAGCCGTCCTCAGGTGACAGACCTGTTCTTCACCTGATGACGGCTGCTTGCGTTGTAGCCGAAACGTCGTGAGAATTATTTTATTATTTATAATTTTTATTATTTTATTATTTCCCTTCTACGTGACTTTACCGAAACAACCAAGAAGATTTGGCTGCTGCTGGCAGGAAGCTGTAATGACTGCAGGACCCAGGGTGGGGTGGATGGGGAAAGGGAGGTGGGTGGATCGAGAGTCGAGTGGCTCAGCTGACCGCCGTGCTGGGGGAGCTCGTGCCAGGCTAGGTTCACTCCGGTGGGGGGGGGGGGGGGAGCTCTCACTTGTTCACAATGATGGTCGGGTTGGCCGTCACGAGGTTGGTCTTCGAGCCGACGTCCACGGCAAACGCGCCATGCACCGGCGCCAAGTTGCAGCTGCGCCGAGCAGAGGGGGTGCGGGGGGGGGCAGTGGTGCGGGTCAGACGATGTCGCCGCTCGTCTCGTCACACGTTCGCTTTCCCTGGCTAGGAGATGTTAACTACCTCGCCTGGTGTACAGGAGGTCGTGGGTTCGATCCCGACCCTGATGCCTGCTGCTGTATATTTGGAGTTTGCGTGTCACCCTGACGCCTGCTGCTGCATATTTGTAGTTTGCGTGTCTCTCTCATCATCATCACGGTTGCTAGGAGATGTTAACTACCTCGCCTGGTCTACAAGAGGTCGTGGGTTTGATTTCAACCCTGACGCCTGCCGCTGAATATTTGGAGTTTGCGTGGACTTTTCTCCGGGTTCCTCCGCGTTTTCCCCCCTCCAACATTTAGAGTCAACGCCACGCGTATAGAAGAGTTATTTGGCTGCTGCTCTAAATTTCCACACAGTGATGATGATGACGATGACAATTCCACTTCGTTGAAGCTATCATTTGTGATGGCCAGCTACGTAGCAGCTCAGTGAGGCTTGCTGGTAATACCGGATATCTATATAAAAAAGAGCATTATAGCATTCCTACAATTTTCGATTTAAAGCTTTCGTGACTGCACGGATTCATCTTCTTGGTTCTTTCGGTAAAGTCACGTAGAAGGGAAATAATAAAATAATACAAATAAAACATAATAAAATAATTGTCACGACGTTTCGGCCACAACGCAAGCAGCCGGTTTCGGTCACAACGCAAACAAGACGGCTGCTTGCGTTGTGGCCGAAACGTCGTGAGAATTGTATTTTATTTTGTTTTATTTTTATTAATTTATTATTTCCCTTCTACGTGACTTTACCGAAAGAACCAAGAAGAGGATCCCTACAGTTTAAAATAACTATTCTGATCGTCATGTTCCGAACATTTCGCTAAGCTAGCGTGATGGTATGAAGACATTGCGTTTTATAATTAAATCCACCAGCGGTAGACTAGACGGGCGAATCTTACAGAGAGGTTCCAGGCCCCGAGTCGTCAGTGGAGAGTTCAGCACCGCGGAGAGCTCCGTCAGGGTCCTTGAAGCTGTCCGCGGTGCTGATTGTAACCCGCTGCGCTAACCACTGCGCCACCACTCTGTCGCGTTTGTTGTACCCGGGAAAGCATCGCCGAGTTTGTTGTTGTTACGACGATTGCGTATGTCGTCTTACAATTGAACACGTGCACACACACAAAGACAAATATTCCCCGTGTAGTCTGTAACAGACTGTTGGGGCAACTGCTGTAAGCGAGCACCTATGAAGTCCGGTACTGTGGCACACGAGAGGGTGGGGTGGCCAGCACCACGAGCGGCCGCCTTTGTCTCGCCAGTGACGAGGTTTAAACCCACACACACACAGACAGAGATTCCCCGTATTGCCTGTAACAGACTGTTGCGGCAATTTCTATCAGCGAGCACCTGCGAAGGCCGGCATGGCACACGAGGGGGTGGGTGGCCAGCACCAGGCCCGACCGTCTTTGTCTCCCCAGGAGCGATGTTTACACACCGCACCAGGTACTCATTTGAGGCTGAGTCAACCTAGGGGAGGCCTAGGACCGGTTCAGATAATCGTCGTTGGTGGTGGCCGTGAGCGGGAATTGAACTCGGGTCACCAGTTTCGTGCGCAGCGCGCTAACCGCTACACCACCGCTCCACACACACACACGCACAGTCACACACACACACTCGCACGCATACATTCATTCATTCAACAACAATAACAACAGCCACCATTCCCTAAGTAATTGGTGGTAACGTCACCACGACGATGGTGCAAGGCGAGGTGCACTTTTGAGGCCGTCACGTGAAGTGTGGATGGTTTGCTACTGGCAGGAGGTTACGGGACAGACCCAGGTGCCATAGGTTGACTGACTGAGATGACCAGCAGATGCACCAGCTGTGCATCACACTGTGCCAAATTGCTGCGTTTTAGCTGCCCGGCGCTCTGCTCGTTGTTGTGAGCTTCGATCCTCTGCCCTCCGTTGTTGTTGGAGGGCGACTGCCTTCAACTGCCCAGCAGTGTCCTTCGCGAGCCTCCATAGAGGCCGATCTTGACACCGCTGGTACCGGTCATTGGCAAGTCCACTCAGCTCTACATCCTCCTGTACCGCATCAGCTCCATCTCTTCTCCAGAGCATGTCACTCACTCACTCACTGACTCACTCACTGACTCACTCACTCACTCACTAACTCAACCACTCACCCACTCACTCACCCACCCACCCACTCAATCACTCACTCACTCACCCACTCACCCATCAGTTCCATCTCTTCTCCAGCCCGTGTCACTCCTCACTCACTTACCCACTCACTGACCCACTCCCTCACTCAACTACTCACTCACCCACTCACTCACTCACCCATCAGCTCCATTTCTTCTCTAGCCCGTACTGCACCCGTTTAGCCCCCTCTAGCCAGCCAAACAGAAGCTGTTGGGCATTCGATGGCTCGCCACTCACTCTCACTTTCTCAGTCTCTCACACTCTCTCTCCTTCTCTCGCTCTCCCTTCCTCTGCCTCCACGCCCTATCACCGTATCACAAAGTCGGCCTCGTCTACTCTCCCACTCTTTCAAGTCTCTCCCTCCCTTTCTCTATAGTTCTCTCTCCATTTCTCTCACCCACTCTCCCTGTCTCTCTCCCTCACTCTCACCTTCTCACTCTCTCCCTCTCCCTTCGTCTCTCTCCCCGTCACTCTCACTCACTCTCCCTGTCTCTCTCCCTCACTCTCTCATTCTCCCTTCGTCTCTCTCCCCGTCACTCTCACTCACTCTCCCTGTCTCGTTCCCTCACTCTCTCCTTCTCACTCTTTCCCTCTCCCTTCGTCTCTCTCCCCGTCACTCTCACTCACTCTCCCTGTCTCTCTCCCTCACTCTCTCCTTGTCACTCTCTCCCTCTCCCTTCGTCTCTCTCCCTCCCTACCCCCTCTCCCTCCTCATCTCCTCCCCCTCCTCCCTCTCACCGGATCACGAAGTCGGCTGCGTTGATCTGGGAGCCGCAGGAGCTGTTGGTGAGGATCCCTCCGTTCCCCACGACGGCGCAGCGAGGGTAGCGCCCACTCCGCTCGGGGAACTCCTGCGGCCACATCACCATCATCAGCATCAGCCATCATCATCATCAGCAGCTATCGTCATCATCAGCCATAATCACTCATCTTTATCAATCATCATTATCAGCCAACATCAGTGATCATCATCAACCATCTTCATCATCAGCTATCATCATCATCAGCTATCATCAGCAGCTATCGTCATCATCAGCCATAATCACTCATCGTTATCAGTCATCATTATCAGCCAACATCAGTGATCATCATCAACCATCTTCATCATCAGCTATCATCATCATCAGCTATCATCAGCAGCTATAGTCATCATCAGCCATAATCACTCATCGTTATTCGTCATCATTATCAGCCAACATCAGCCATCATCATCAGCTATCATCATCATCAGCCTCAGCCAACATCAGTGATCATCATCAACCATCTTCATCATTAGCTATCATCAGCCATCATCAGGGATCATCATCATGACATGAGTGGTAGCGCATTCGCCGCTTATTGCAAAGGTTCGCGGTTCGAGACGGGCAGTCCGCCCTGGTTAAGACTGCGGGTGTCATCATCATCACCGCCCACCGCATCATAACACACGGTGGGTGAGCAAGTGGGTGAGCGAGTGAGTGAGCGACAGGGCGAGTGGGAGAGTGGGAAAGCGGGCGAGTGAGAGACTGGGCGAGCGAGTGAGCAAGCGACGGAGCGAGCAAGTGAACGAGCTATAGGGTGAGTGGGAGAGCGAACGAACGAGTGGGAGAGAGGGCGAGTGGGAAAGCGGGCGGGCGAGTGAGCAAGCGATGGAGCGAGTGAGTGAATGAACGATAGGGCGAGTGGGAGAGCGGGTGAGAGTGGGTGAGCGAGCGAGAGGGCGAATGGGAGGGTAGGCGAGCGAGAGTGGGCGAGCGAGCGAGAGGGTGAATGGGAGAGCGGGTGAGCGAGTGAGAGTGGGCGAGCGAGTGAGCAAGAGGGCGAGCGAGTGAGTGGGCGAGTGGGAGAGTGGGCGAGCGAGTGAGAGTGGGCGAGTGAGCGAGCGAGAGGGCGAGTGGGAGGGTGGGCGAGTGAGAGTGGGCGAGCGAGTGAGCAAGAGGGCAAGCGAGTGAGTGGGCGAGTGGGAGAGTGGGCGAGCCAATGAGCGAGCAAGAGGGCAAGTGGGAGGGTGGGCGAGTGGGCGAGTGGGCGAGCGAGTGAGAGTTGGTGAGCGAGCGAGCGAGAGGGCGAGTGGGAGGGTGGGCGAGCGAGCAGGCGAAGGGGCGAGCAAGCGAGCGAGAAAGCGAGCGAGCGAGTGGGAGAGTGGGAGAGTGGGCGAGCGAGTGAGAGTTGGCGAGCGAGCGAGAGGGCGAGTGAGAGGGTGGGCGAGCGAGCAGGCTAAGGGGCGAGCAAGCGAGCGAGCCAGCACCTTGATGAACATGCCGTGCAGGTTCTTGTCCACTGTGATCGTCTTCTTGCTGGCGTCGTACGTGATGTTGGACTTGACGGGAGAGTTCGTCTGCGTCACTATCACCCGCCCCGCGCCGCCCGTCACGTTCCGGTGACTCTCCCTGCGACGCGGGGAGACACAGTGGGGAGGGGGGGGGAGTCACGAAAAGACGGGGGGTCACGGGAAGAAAGGGGGAGACATTGGGTCACGGGGAGACGTGGGGAGACGGGGGGGGGGGTCACAGGGGGACACCAGGACCAGGACACACGGGGCGACGCTGGGAGACGGGGAGACACGGGGACATGGACATGGGGCGACGCTGGGAGGGGAGTCACGGGGAGACGGGGGGGGGGGGGTCACAGGGGGACAGGGACACACCGGGACACACGGGGCAACGCTGGGAGACGGGGAAACACGGGGACACGGGGCGACGCTGGGAGGGGAGTCGCGGGGAGACGGGGGATGCGGGGGGTTGTGATGCCGCCACCATGAAGCCGTTCAGCAGGCGCCCCATCTGCGGCCTCGCCACCACCAAGCGACGGAGCCGACCCCACGTCCCCCTCACCTCACCTCACATGAACACACCCGCACGCATCCCCCCCCCCCCCCCATAGAGCGGGAAGGGGAGGACACCTGATCGACCGGTTTTTATCCGAGAAACCCTTATCGGGATTAACTCTCACGGTTTCCGGCGATCAGGGAATTGGATGACCTCCCCGACGCTACGTTGCACCGCGGCGCTGCGACCGGCCTTAATATGGTGTGGCCGCGGCGAAGGGCATTCGGCCACCACGGTTGAAACGCATCCCCCACACACACCCCCCCCCCATGCGTCGACGAGGCCAGCAGGGGAAGGACGGGACAGCATGAGTAGCAGGACCGCAGGGGCTCTTGCGCATAGTCGCGGAAGGTTGGGATAGTTGCGCTTGAGCGCAAAGGCACAATTGTTAAGGAGGATAAATAGGGAGCGCAAAGGGGAAATCGCTCTCTTGACTCCAGCACCAGGCGACACCACGAGCTCCAGCCCAGCGACCCGGACGTCCGTGAGACGCACCGCGGTACACTGCGAGGAGGAGATCAACGGACCGCCGTGAGCACCTAACAGTGAGTACGAAGGTGAATTGAAATCAAAGCCGATAAATAGAGAATAGATTCAGGGGTGGTAGAATAGGCCGGCCTCGTCGACTTATACTGATCAAACATCAATTACCAGGTAGCAGATAATAAATCATTAATAGCGAAGCGTGGCCTCGCGCGATCTTGTCGAGCAGTGTGAGCGTGTGGGTGCGTGCGTGTACACAGTGGTTCGCCACGTGAGTGAGCGCTGCGCGGAGCTGAGCGCGCGGGTGCGCGTGTGTACACAGTGGTTCGCCACATGAGTGAGCGCTGCGCAGAGCTGAGCGCGTGGGTGAGCGTGTGTACACAGTGGTTCTGTAGTGCTGCGGCTCGCCTCGGGGGAGCGCTGCGCGGAGCGGTGCGAGAGTGGGTGTCGCGTGTGTTCACTCCGTGTGTGATACAGGTGCGCGATCATAACGCGAGTGTTCGGTGGTGAGTGAGTGCCGCGGAGAGCTGTGTGCGTGAGTGCGCATGCGTTCGTTACGTGTCGGATACGGATGCGCATTGGTAACGTGGTTATTCGACGTGGAGGCGAGTGCCGCACAGGGCTATAGACGGGCACACGCTCGCAGTGTGCGAGAGCTGTACGTAGCGGTGTAAAGAGGGGGAGTGTGGCGTTTGATTGATGATGCTGTGCGCACGTATGCTCGCAGCGTGGGAGCGCGGCGCGAGGCTGTAACAGTAGGGGCGTCGCGTTCGAATGCCGGCGAAACCGTAGCGGGTAATAGGGAGGTGGGGTAACGTAAACGGAATAGGGGACGCAGGCAGGAGGGACCCCGGGGGCCAACGGCCCCCACAGGGTCACAGGGGGACAGGGACACACCGGGACACACGGGGCGACGCTGGGAGACACGAGGACATGGGGACACGGGGCGACGCTGGGAGGGGAGTCGCGGGGAGACGCCATTGTCAGTGGCGGATTCCTAACGCAGTCCTGGGCCTCTCCCAAAATCGCCGCGGCTGCAGCCGGAGTCACCGTTGGCGCGCTGCGTAAACAGCGGCACTGCACTGGGGACAGACACGGGCGTGGCGGTGCTGGCCACCCAAACACCCAATCGCCCACCCACCCGTATACCGTGCCGGCCTTAATAGGCGCTCGCTAACAGCAGCAGCAGCAGTAGCGTCTCCCACCCACACCCCCCACACACCCCACCCGCACCCCCCACCGTGCACTCACTGGAAGTGGAGCGTGGCGGAGACATTGGGGGCCCAGGGGCAGTCGCGGACCCCCTTGGCATCGCTCACGACGCTCTGCTCGTTGAACCTGCGACGCACAAAGACAAAGGTTCCCCACACACACACACACATGTGTAGCCTTAACGGGCTGTTGGGCCAAGTGCCGTGAGCAGGTTGAACCTATGAAGGACCGAGCGGCACACGAGGGGGGGGAAGGGTGAGCAGCACCACGCCAGGCCGCCTTTGTCTCCCCACTGGCGATGATGTTTACTACACACCGCACCAGTACTCATTTGAGGCTGAGTCAACCTAGGAGAGGCCCAGGACCGGTTCAGAAAATCGTCACCGGTGTCGGCCGTGAGCTGGAGTGGAACTCGGGTTCTCCTGCAGGTGAAGGAGGTGGGGGGATCATCATCATCATCGGCGGCGGCGGCGGTGGCTGTGTGGAGCCACGTGATCGCAACGGGGCGCGCGTTTGGACTTGCTCCAGGCGATGTATCGCTGCGGTGCATTGGCACGCGACGACGAGCCATCGTTTGCGATGGCCAGGTGGCTTCCGAGAGAAGAAGTTAACACCGCAGGGGGAAAATATAGATATTTTGCCACTGGCAAAGGAGGTCTCATAGTGTATATGCTTACCCCGAGCTCTCAATACTCTGATAGTGTGCTGTCTTTGAGTTGTACGCCTTTTGGCGTCATCTGGTCCAACACCAATGGAGACTAGGCTCTAAGAAAAGCCGTCTCGGGTGTGGACCAATCAACTTCAAGGACAGTGCATATCATTATCATTATCAGAGTTGTTTCTTTTTGTTTGCATTTTGACTGCTTGTGTTGTGGTTATTGCAAACATGATGCCTTGTATAAAGGTGTCAGTTTTTGTATCAGTTGAAAGGGTAAAAACCTATTACTATATTTTGCCACTGGTAAAGGAGGTCTCATAGTGTTAACCGCAGGGGGCTTTAGCTGGTGAGATCTAAAAAAAGGTGTTTTTATTGGTATATATATTTTTAAAGTGATTTGTTTACCTTTACTTTACACTCCTGTCGTTTGTTTATATTGTTTGTTTGTTGTGAGTAATGCGGCTCCTGCCATATACATTTACACTTGATGATGACAATGATAAACCCACTTCGTTGAGCTATCACTTGCGATAGGCAGGATCGCTTCTGAATAAAGAGCTAAAGAGCGGTTCTGTGGGGCCTTATCTGGTAACGTAACAAGTTGAGTGTAGTTCAGGATCTTAGCTTCCGACCCTGACGCCTGCTGCTGTATATTTGGAGTTTGCGTGTCTCTCTTTTTTTTCTAATGCTCGGTGTAGTCGGCACTTTGCTTCGTTCATCATTTGTTTTTTTTTAATGCTTTGCTTTATGTAAACCCCACCCCCTTTTTAAATGAAAGATTTCACAATAGATATCACGCTCTGCTCTCTTTAACCCCGTCCCTCTCTCTCTACCTCCCCTCTCTCTATCCCCCCTCTCTCCCTACTCCATGTCTATGTTCCCTCTATGTTTTCTCTCTCTCTCCCCGTGGTCGCATAGATTTTCGTCCAGGTCCTCCGGTTTTCCCCCCTCCACGTTATAGAATCAACATCACGCGTTTGAGTCCAGTGGTTCGTAACCTTCATACTGCAGCCTTGCACCACTTTGTTTCTCAGTCGTAAAAAAAAAGTACAATGTTAATAACCACAGAGGGTGTTGATGAAACAAAGTAATCTTCTTGGTTCTTTCGGTAAAGTCACGTAGAAGGGAAATAATAAAATAATAAAAATAAAACATAATAAAATACAATTCTCACGATGTTCCGGCCACAACGCAAGCAGCCGTCCTCAGGTGAAGAACAGGTCTGTCGGAAAGACAGCGTCTGAAAGAACCAAGAAGATGAATCCCTGCAGTCACGAAAGCTTTAAACTGAAAAGAAACCAAGTAAGTTGTAACTTAACGTGTATCGATAATTCTCGCACCCCCCCAGGGGATGCGTGATGCACCCCAGGTTAAGAAACACCGGCTTAGAGCATTTGGCTGCTGCTATGAATGTCCACACTTGATGATGATGACGAGCCCACGACGTTGAGCTATCGTTTGCGATGGCAGGTCGCTTCGTTAAAAAAAAAAAGTTCATCACTAGACATAAAGAGCTTCATAGCTCATCGGATTCCTCCAGTGTTAATAAACATTATGATTCTGAAGGGCGGGGGGGGGGGGAACCACTCACCTCCTCGGAATCCCTCGCTTGACGATGCTGCTGAAGAGCTCCGTGCAGGCCGCGTTCATCACGACCTTCGCCAGCGTCGTGGCGTTGCTGCACAGAGGAGGGCAGCAGCAGAGGCGCAGGCCCATCGAGCCCGTCTGTGTGAGTCTATGAGTCTCTGTGTGAGTTTATGGGTCTCTGTGTGAGTCTATGAGTCTCTGCGTGAGTCTATGAGTCTCTGTGTGAGTCTATGAGTCTCTGTGTGAGTCTATGGGTCTCTGTGTGAGTCTATGAGTCTCTGCGTGAGTCTATGGGTCTCTGTGTGAGTCTATGGGTCTCTGTGTGAGTCTATGAGTCTCTGTGTGAGTCTATGAGTCTCTGTGTGAGTCTATGGGTCTCTATGTGAGTCTGTGAGCCTCTGTGTGAGTCTATGAGTCTCTGTGTGAGTCTATGGGTCTCTATTTGAGTCGATGGGTCTCTGTGTGAGTCTATGAGTCTCTGTGTGAGTCTATGAGTCTCTGTGTGAGTCTATGGGTCTCTATGTGAGTCTGTGAGCCTCTGTGTGAGTCTATGAGTCTCTGTGTGAGTCTATGGGTCTCTATTTGAGTCGATGGGTCTCTGTGCGAGTCTGAGTCTCTGTGTGAGTCTATAAGTCTCTGTGTGAGTCTCTGGGTCTATGTGAGTCTATGAGCCTCTGTGTGAGTCTATGAGTCTCTGTGTGAGTCTATGCTCATAAGTACCCTGTGAGTAACCCGGTGAGTACCTGTGTCCCGTAAGTACCCCGTGACGACCTGTGTTCCATGAGTTCCTTGTGTGTACCTGTGTGTACACTGTGTGTGCACCCTGTGTGTACCTGTGTGTACCTGTGTGTGTACCCTGTGTGTGTACCTTCTGAACTAAAGAATGAACGGGGCGTGGGAGCGTGGCGGTGAGGTGTGGGAAGCTGTAAGCCCCAGGATACTTTGGGCTCGCCTTCCAATCAACCGGAGGCGAGGAGTGGTGGTCGTGGTTACTTATGCCCCCACCGAAGACGAACATCCGTGGAGGGATGCAGGCAAAGCCGATGAGTCAGATGCCTTCTATGACCTCCTGTCACAGGGACAGAGTCATCTTGTTGGGTGACTTCAATGCTCGAGTTGGTCATGATGCTGGCACCTGGTCTGGAGTAATTGGAAGGCATGGGCAAGATCAGCTCAATAACAACGGTAGGAGGCTGCTAGGTTTTTGTGCAGCCAATGGGCTTGTAATTACCAACACGCTCTTCCGGCATCGGCGCATCCACACAACATCATGGATGTGTAGTGGTGGTGTTGACGTGCGCCGACTGTGACAGTGATGGATCACGGGGCGGCGCGGGGTGCGGGGTTGGGCACGCGTTGTGGGCGTGGTGTGGACGCGCGCGCCGGGAGTGACAGATGACGGGGCGGCGCGGCGTGGGTGGTGAGGCACGATGAGATGTGGGAAAACAGGATCGTAGCCAGCGCCCAGCGATTGGTCGAATAAGTGGGTGCTCGCAGCGACGTCCGCAGGTGGGGTATAAAGGGGGACGCGCGAGAGCACTCGGGGAGAGTTACCCAGTTGAAGACCCGAAGACGGAGCTGAAGACCTAGTGCCCCGAGACCCCTAGTCCCGCCGTCCTTGTGGGGACCGGGGCCCTGTGTGGCTCGGAGGCGAGGCTGTGGGACCCGGGGTCCGACGCCCCCGTGGGTCGGGCTGGGGACCCACAGTCGAGACGGATACCCCGGGCAGGGAGTGTCCCGAGTAGCTCAGTGGCGTTAGTCGCCGAGTAGCTAAGTGGATGTTGGTCATCCGAGTAGCTCAGTGGCGTTAGTCGCCGAGTAGCTAAGTGGGTGTTTGTCACCCGAGATACTAAGTGGATGTTGGTCATCCGAGTAGCTCAGTGGGCGTTAGTCGCCAAGTAGCTAAGTGGGTGTTTGTCACCCGAGATACTAAGTGGGTGTTTGTCACCCGAGATACTAAGTGGGTGTTTGTCACCCGAGTTACAAAGTAGGTGTTAGTCACCTGTGAACGAGTTTGATAAAATAAAGAGTGTGTTACCCGTGAAGTCGTCTCCCGCCGAGTTACTACATTACAGATGCATGCCGGGTCCAAGCAAGAACATCTGCTGGACTACATAGTGACGGACCAGCGGATGCGAGCCCATGTCCTTGACACCAGGACCTACCGTGGAGCTGATCTGCCCTCTGACCATCGACTAGTCATCTGTAAGATGCGCCTGCCATTCTTCCACTCCGGTGGTGGGTGTACACCCAGGACCCCATTCAAACCAAAAGTGGCCTGGTCTCAGCTAGCTGATGAAAGTTGTAAGCGAGAATTTCATCATCGCTTGCAGCTGGGGTTGGCATCGTCCCCCACTCCTCCTGATGTCGAGGGTAAATGGGCGAGGTTTTGGACTGCGACTCATGCAGCTGCAATGGCTGCTTTGGGTACGCGGTCCGGACCTCCCCAGAAACCCTGGCTGACAGAGGAGGTGTTCAGGTTAGTTGAGAAAAAGCGACAGGCCCACTCTCATCGGCTACAGCATCCCACGTCAGAGAATGAGGAGGTTTACCGCAGCCTTCGCTCGGCGGTTCGGAGAGCCGTAAGGCGCTGCAAGGATGGGTGGTGGTCGCGGGTTGCTGAGGAGATGGAATCTTCCTCAGTGTTCCGCGATCACAAATCGCTATTTAATTCCATCAAAAAAGTAACCTGCAGCACCACACCTATTACTATCATTATGGGAAAAAACGGTGATCCAATCTCCGACCCCCAGGAACAGGTTTGCAGATTTTCTGAACATTTCCGTGACGTCCTGGGGGAGGGGAAATCTCTCAACCAGGAAAACATCATGGCACAAAGTGGGGATAACCCTGCTGAGTCTGCGGTGCCTCAAATATTGGAAGAGGTCACCCCCTGTGAGTTGCTGGCTGAGGTGCCATCTGTTGAGGAAGTACTGAAGGCGATCCGGAGTCTGAGACCAGGAAAGGCACCGGGCAGAGATGATCTCCCAAGCGAAATGCTGAGGAAGGGTGGCGTTTGTGCACAGACTGCCCTATATGACATCATAACAACAGTCTGGACCACTGGACGGGTTCCGTAGGATTGGAAGGGTGCCCTGCTGGTCCCCCTCTTTAAGAAGGGGGACCGCACAGACTGTAACAACTACAGGGGCATCTCACTCTTCAGTGTGCCGGGACAGGTCCTGGCAAGGATTATTCAACATCGCCTTGCTAGGCACGCTGAGGAGGGGCTTGCGGAGCCCCAATGCGGTTTCAGGAAAGGGCAGTCCTGCACAGATGCCATATTTTCTGTCCGTCTGCTACAGCAGAGGTGTAGGGAATTCCAACAAGACCTACATCTCTGCTTTATTGACCTGGTCAAGGCCTATGATACCATTAGTAGGCCTGGGCTCTGGGTTGTTCTTCGTGCTTTCGGAGTCCCTGACCCTCTGCTCACGATCATTAAGGACCTTCATGATGTGAGCGGGTCTGGTTAAAACTACGTGGCCGGGAGTCAGAGCCTTTCCCTGTACACCTTGGGGTGCGGCAGAGATGTCCTCTGGCTCCCACATTATTTAACATCTAGTTTGACCGCGTAGTTCGTGAAGCCTTCAATAGCTGTACCGGGGGAATTTCCGTTTGGTACAGATATAATAGGAGGCTGATCGACGCTCGGGTGTGATCAAGGGATGGCTCCCTATTGGTCAACCACGTTATGTATGCTGATGATTTGGTAATAGCTGCTCATTCAGAGTAGGAGTTGGAGACGCTGCTGCTGAGACTGGAGCGTGCCACTAAGAGGTGGGGCCTTACCATCAGCCCCACCAAAACTAAGCACCTGCCTGGGTATTTTGTACCATCGGACACTCCACCCCCACAACTCCCAATCGGTGATGGGGCAGTAGTGTAGAGAGTACCTGGGCAGTGTGCTTATGACCGGCTCCAGTTTAACAGCAAAGGTCTCACTCCGAATCAGTCGAGCGGCAATATCTTTTCATCAGTTGCGTAACGCTGTGTGGAAGCTACCTGGTCTGTCGCTCCGCACGAAGCTTCAGGTCTTCTCGGCCACAGTCATTAACTCCCTTCTCTAGTCTTGCGAAACGTGGACCCCCCTAATGGAGCATCTTCGCCGGTTGGAAACATTTAGGCTGGCCTGCCTACGATCCATCCTGGGTTTAACCAGGCTGGATTGTGTGAGGAGCTCATAATCCTTGAAAGATCTGGGCAAAGTCCCATCGGTGAGCTCCTCCGGCAGCAAGGCTGCGTTGGCTGGGTCATGTAGCCCGCATGCCCAGCCACCGCATGCCTAAACAGCTTTTGTTCGGCCGGATCGAGGGGGCTAAACGGGCGCGGCACGGGCTAGAGAAGAGATGGAGTGATGTGGTACAGGAGGACGTGGAGCTGAGTGGACTTGCCGATGACTGGTACCAGCGGTGTCAAGATCGGCCTCTGTGGAGGAGGCTCGTGAAGGACGCTACTGTGGGCAGTTGGAGGCAGTCGCCCTCCAACAACAACGGAGGGTAAAGGAGCGACGCTCACAACAACGAGCGGAGTGCCAGGTGGCTAAAGCACAGCAAGTTGGTGCAGTAGGGGGCACAGGTGGTGCATCAGCCAGTCATCTCGGTCATCTCGGTCAGTCGACCCGTGGCACCTGGGTCTGCCCCGTGACCTCCTGCCAGCGGGCGTTCGACACTTCACGTGGCCTCAAGGTGCACTTCGCCTCGCACAAGCGTTGTGGTGACATCACCGCCACTTAGTGGCGAATGGCGGTTGTTGTTGTATCTGTGTGTGTACCCTGTGTGTACACTGTGTGTGTACCAGTGTGTGTACACTGTGTGTGTACACTGTGTGTGTACCTGTGTGTACCCTGTGTGTGTACCTGTGTGTGTACACTGTGTGTACACTGTGCGTGTACCTGTGTGTACACTGTGTGTACCTGTGTGTGTACCTGTGTGTGTACCTGTGTGTGTACCTTTGCGTTTGGACTCTCCTCGCCACTATTGCTGTGCCCTTTGCTTTGCTCCTCCGTGCCGCCCTGCGCACCGTCCTGCGCACAGCAGGGACAGCAGGGACACTGCACACGGGGTGGGGGTGGTGGTGGTTAAAGTGGTGGCGGTGACGGTGGTGGCGGTGTTGATGGTGGTGGTGGTGGCGGTGTTGATGGCGGTGGTGACGGTGGTGGTGGCGGTGGTGGTGGTGGCGGTGTTGATGGTGGTGGTGGCGGTGTTGATGGCGGTGGTGACGGTGGTGGTGGTGACGGTGGTGGTGGCGGCGGTGGTGGTTATCGTGGCGGTGGTGATGACAGAGGTGGTGACGGTGGTGATGGTGGGATGGTGGTGACGGTCGCGATGGTGGTGGTTGTGGTGGTGGTGGTGATTACGGGGAGCGGTGGCACAGCGGTTAGCGCTATGCTGCGCCACGAACCCGTCGACCCGAGTTGGATTCGCGGTCACGTCCAACGTCAGTGGCATCTCAGCCTCCTGAACGTGACGCGAGGCCACAGATGCGGAGTGACGGTGCCTCATACCTCTCTGCGTGCAGCTCTTCCTGCGCCACCTCCTTCTTATCTCTGCTCCAGTCCACGCACCTGTACACCGCAACACAGACCGCACACATCACACACACCGCACACATCACCACACACACCGCAACACCCCGCAAAACATCACCACACACCGTACACCACCACACACCACACACATCGCAAACACACCGCAAAACATCACCACACACCGTACACCACCACACACCACACACATCGCAAACACACTGCAACACACATCGCTACACACCACACACACCACACACACCACACACACCGCAACACACCACACACACACCGCAACACACCACAAACACCACCACACACACCGCAACACACCGCAACAAACCACACACCACACACACACCACACACACACCACAACACACCACACACACCACCACACACACCACCACACACACCACCACACACACCACCACACACACCACCACCACACACACCGCAACACACCGCAACAAACCACACACACCACACACACCACACACACACACCGCAACACACCACACACACCACCACACACCACCACACACCGCAACACACCACCACACACACCACCACACACACCACCACACACATCACCACACATCATGCACACCACCACACACACCGCAACACACCGCAACAAACCACACACACCACCACGCACAGCACCACACACCCCACACACACCACAACACACACCGCACACCACCACACACACCACACACACCACATACACCACCACACACACCGCAACACACCACGCACACCACACACACACCACACACCACACACCACACATACCGTAACACCGGTGTTGGCCGTGAGCGGGAATCGAACTCGGGTCGCCGGGTTCGTAGCACAGTGTAGCGCTAACCGCTGCACCACCGCTCCCCCCACACAACCATCACAACAACCGCGGCAACCAACATCACCATCGGTTGCCACAATCACCAACATGAACGGTTCTTTTCTTATTGATTAACACAAAACAAATAGGCGTTATCCTTTCTGGAAAGATCACAGGAGGAATGAAGATGTTTAGCAACAGCGAGCAAACGCCTATTAAAATCAGGGCATCATAAAGTCTGCATTACGCCACACATCACGCTTGGGGGCCGTCCATAAATGAGGTCACGAGATTTTGGACGATTTTTAACCCCCCCCCCCGTCGTCACAAAAAGTCAGACCCCCCCCCTCTCAAATATGACGTCACAAAGTTCTGTCCCTCCCCCCATAAAATATATAAAACATGCTACAAATCGCTTTAAACTAGTCTTTGTAGTGCGTATTTAATGTGGCGCTGCACTTTGATGTTGTAGGAGAAACCATGTTTTAAAAAGTATATTTAATTAAGTAGAACGTGTTGTCTATATTTATTTAAAGTTGCGCATTTTGATGTGACGTCACATTTTTCAAACCCCCCCCCCTCCCCCCCCCATCGTCACACATCGTCACAAATGTCTGACCCCCCCCCCCAGGTGCGTGATGTCATTTATGGACGGTCCCATGTGGTGAAAAATGCAAACACGCACGTGCTCTGATAACTATAACGACGTGATGCATAATTATCCTTGAAGCCGAATTGCATCGCCTCGTTGCCAGTGATGTGTGTGCACCGTTGGTATGTGCGTCGAACTTATTTCGCAACCGTACGTAGCCAAGCCGTGCTCATCGGGAGGTGGTAGACCAGGGAACCACGCGAACAGTACAAGGACAATTACACATATCAAGGAATGATTAGCTTCGAGTGGAGAAGTTAATGTCTTATATGGGACCATTTTTTTTATGAGACGCTGTTAAGATGATGGGAAGAAAAAAACCTCCCACAATTTTGGCTTTAGCCTTATGGCCTCCCCACTAGGTCTACTCAGCCTCAAATCAGTGCCTGGTGCGGAGTGTAAAAAACATCGCCACTGGGGAGACAAAAGCGGCCGGGCGTGGTGTTAGCCACCCACCCCCTCGTGTGCCATGTCGGCCTTCACAGATGCTAGCAAACGGCACTTGCCCCAACAGTCTGTTGCAAGCTACGCGGGGGATCTTTCTCTTTGCGTGTTCGGGGAGCGGCCTGCGCTTGGCTGCCAACATTCAGGCCCTGTCCTTGAGCCCTGGAGTCTTGATACCACCACGGCCACCCACAGTGGCAATCAAAGTGAATCACCCGCAAACACGCACTCTTCCCCTATCCTCGCAGCAGCAGCAGCGGCTTTTGGCGAGCGATCGAACATAGAGGTTATGTCATCACGTCGCGCTCTCTCAGATGCTAGATACACTAATAGTGGTAAGTACCCGGCGTTGCCCGGGTGAAACACATCGACATAGGCGCACACACATATGGTTAAACCCAGGATGGATCGTTAGTAGGCCAGCCTAAATGTTTCTAACTGGCGAAGATGCTCCATTCGGGGGGGTGCACGCTTCACAAGTGTAGAGAAGGGAAGGAATTACCGTGGCCGAGAAGACCCGAAGCTTCGTGTGGAGCGAGAGACCAGGTAGCTTCCACACAGCGTAACGCAGCCGATGAAAAGATAATGGCGCTCGACTGATTTGGAGTGAGACCTCTGCTGTTAAACCAGAGCCGGTCATGAGCACATTGGCCAGGTATGGGAATCTCTCTAATCCCTCCACAACTGCCGCATCACCAATTGTGAGTTGTGGGGGTGGATTGTCCGATGGTACAAAATACCCAGGCAGGTGCTTAGTTTTGGTGGGGCTGATGGTAAGGCCCCACCTCTTAGTGGCAAGCTCCAGGTTCAGCAGCAGCGCCTCCAACTCCTCCTCTGAGTGAGCAGCAATCACCAGAGCATCGGCATACATAACATGGTTGAGCAATAGGGAGCCATCCCTTGACCGCACCCGGGCATCGATCAGGCTCCCATTGTATGTGTACCATATGGTAATTACTCCGGTACAGCCATTGAAGGCTAGCGATGGAACAGATGGGGATTAGTCCACCCACGGGTGTTGAAGGGAGTGAGATGGAACAGATGGAGATTAGTCCACCCACGGGTGTAGAAGGGAGTGAGATGGAACAGATGGAGATTAGTCCACCCACGGGTGTAGAAGGCAGTGCGATGGAACAGATGGAGATTAGTCCACCCACGGGTGTAGAAGGGAGGGCGATGGAACAGATGGGGATTAGTCCACCCACGGGTGTAGAAGGGAGTGAGATGGAACAGATGTGGATTAGTCCACCCACGGGTGTAGAAGGGAGAGCGATGGAACGGATGTTTGACAGAGTGACGAGTGGATTATCGTTTGAAGTAGCATAGCTGTCGGGGGTTCGAACCGTCGACGCAGCGGACGCGATGAGACCACGCTGCCAGCTTGCCTCAGGCGTAGTGAATGACAATAAATGCGTGAGTCACGAGACAGCGGGGAGACGAGGTGGGGGCCGGACGCCGCTCGCGATGCAAATTACGCGTGAGACTTTGCAACCCCCAAAATACCCCCAAAAAAACCCGGAGCTTGTTGCGAAATCTAGGCGTGAGGTCGTGGGCCGAGGAGGGGGAGGATTGGGGAGGAGGGGACGGGAGTAGGAGGGGGAAGAGGGGAGGGGATGAGGGGAGGGGAGGATGCGAGGATGGGGGAGGATGGGAGGAGGAGGGGGGGGAGGAGGGGTGGAGGAGGGGGAGAGAAGGGGAGGGGGGGCAGGGGAGAGGGGGGTTATGGTGCGCAATTAACGTTCTTGCCTTTTTTTTACGATCAGCGGAAACAAGAAGATTCTCGGTTTATTCCGCACTTTGCTTTGTTCATCATTTCGTTTTTCGTTTTTTTTCCACTGCTTTGCTTTATGTGCTCCCCCCCCCCCCCCCTTTTGAAATGAAATATTTTCCGTGTTTAACCATTGTGCAACAATCAATCTGTGCTACTTTCTTCGTAGACACAAACGTCAAGACGAAGAAGCAAGCTCTGCTCCTCCTCCTCCTTACCCCTTCCCTATCTCTCTACCCTCCCCCCCCCTCTCTCTTTTTTTCTCTCAAGGTAATGGGATCGCGTCACGGAAAGAAACAATGATTCGCCGGCCTCAAACGAAGGTCAGCCTGGTCAACGCCGACCCGACAGATAATGATTGGGAGAGTGGGAAGACGGGGGGGGTGGGGGGGAGAGACTTGACTTTTAAACAACTTTTATTGCCGCCAGCAGTATCAGCATGCAGCGGGAGATAGAGGGAGAGCCAGGGAGAGAGAGGGAGAGACACGTCCCCGGAGTGCCGGTTCTGCGGTAAAGTGGAGACGGTGGCGCACCAATACGTGGAGTGCAAGAGCCTGGACTCGTTGTTCAAGGTCCTGAGAAACATCCTCCTAAGGTTCAGCCTCCACTTCGTCCCGACGGTCCTCATCTTTGGATACCCAAGGGGCGACGGACCCCAACATCTTCCGGGGCTGGTCAACGTGCTCGTCGGCTATGCCAAGCTCGCCATATACAGGGCGAGGAAGGTGGCCGTGGAGGGGAAACGTCCGGCCAGCACCCTGGGCATCTTCCGCGCTCTGGTCGGAGCCAGGGTGTGTGGGCTGGAGTTCCGCCATGCGCGGCTGACCCACGCCGTGCCGGCCTTCAAGGAGCAGTGGGCACTGGAGGAGGCCGTGTGCTCGGTGGCAGATGACGGGGAGCTCTGCATGCTGATATGAGCTACTCGTCGGAGGCAGTTGGACTGCGCGAAGGGCTATGTGCAGATGCAGCACTTGTCATAGTTTAAAAAATAAAGAGAGTGAGAGAGCGTGAGAGAGCGAGAGAGAGAGAACGACATGGAGTAGGAAGAGAGGGGGTAGAGAGAGAGGGGGGGCAGAGAGGGGGGTAGAGAGAGAGGGAAGAGGTAAGGATAGTAGAGTGAGAATTTTTTTTTGAAATCTTTAATTTCAAAAGAGGGGGGGGGGTTACATAAAGCAAAGCATAACAAAACGAAATGATCAAAGAAGCAAAGTGCCGACTACACCCAGCATCTTGTTTCCTCTGATCGTAAAAAAGAGAGGGAGAGACAGGGAGAGAGAAGGAGACTTTTTGACCTTTAAACAACTTTTATTGCCGCCAGCAGCAACAGCACTGGAGGCGATTTCGATATAAAATACACAAAGTCACCAGCAAACAAATGAAAATAAACGCTACAAATCCACGCGCTGTGGCACTAAAAGCACTGCGCACAACAAGAAAGAAAAGTCACGTGGTTGTGGTGGTCATCGCGGACGCCACGGTGACGAGCGAGCGCTTCAGAAGGTGAACACGAGGGTGCCGTCCACGCTGGTAAAGAGGGCTTTTCCGGCTCCCCAGCGTTCGAAGAAGACACGCTGCACATCACCGACATGTGTGTGATATGCGTGCTCCAGCCGGAGCCGCGCCTGAAGCAGGCCTCTGAACACTGGAAGCACAGAGCAGCCGTCAGTGTCACCTTGCAGCATATATTTTTTCGTTCTGTACACCGCCAACTTCGCCTGAGCACAGGCGAAGTTGGCGAGGTCATGGCGCTCGTTAGCCAGGTAAGGCACCACCCCATATACGAAGCTGCTGTTGTAGAAGGGTGCCCCCAGTTTCCTGAAGATGTCCCCCAAAAGCGGAACATTGGTTTGAGCTGCTGGCAGTGTAAGTACTGGTGGGGCAGATCCTCCCTGGCACCGCAGGAAATGCACAAGTCTGTTACCCCTGGCAAGAGATTCGGCCGAGCCACAACGTGCAGTGTGCCAACCTCCACTGGAGGTCACCGCAGCGTTTGGCTACGGGAGACTTGTACATTTGCTTCCACTGAGGGTCGGCCAGGTCCCAGGAACGCAGCGCCTTGACACAGCACGTGTCGAGCACTGTGTTTGGGGCACTCTTGAGGTGCACGTTCCTGCAGCCTCGGAGCTTCAGTAGCTTGCCGGAGTCGCTGTGGCCGGGGGGCTGCGCGCAGGAGAAGCACAACTCCGTGAAACAGGAGGAGGGGGGCGCCACCATCCCCCGGTGCCTCCAGCTTCAGGCGCAGCTCCTTCAATGCGCGGAGCAACGTCCCGCAGCAGCTTCTCCCCAGCTAGCGTGGAGAGGAGCCCTACAGTGTTGGCGATCTCAGCTGCGGTCTTCCACTTGGGCTGGTGGGGCCTGCACGAGTTGGAAGACTGTCCGCAGCCCTGCTGATGTGAGGCGTAGAGCCAGGGTCCTCTCTCCTCTGATTCACTGGAAGAGGCCGTTGCAGAACAAGGGCTCGTTCAGGAACTGCGCGAGGTCGTAGGGCGCGCATGTTCTGCTGCACTCGAAGCTCTGCCATGCGTCCAATAGGCTCCGGTGATAATCTGGCAGCCTCGTGTAGTCGACCAGGCTCAGGTCCATCAGGAAGAGCTCCTTTCCGTACCCCAGGCAACCCCCCTGCATTCCTCCGCAGGACGAGGGCCGGCGACTTCCAGGGTAGCTTTCCCGGCCGTACAGCAGCCGCCTGACTACCATGAGCCTGAAATTCATGACCCTGGCGGTGACGTCCACCAGAGAACGCCCGGCCTGAGCCGGTGAGTAGCCAAGCAGTCCAGTTGTTCAGAGCGACGTGTGGTTTCCCCAGGTACAGTAAACCCCCAGGTACTTGACTCCGTCGTCCCGCCAAACGACTCCTCCTGGGAGGACCACAGAGCGAACGCCGCCTCGCGACCCCAAACACAGCGGGTGCCTCGCACTTGGGCCAGTTGACCCTGGCGGAGGAGGCCCTCTCGTACACTGCAACCGCCTGGCAGAGCACGGAGGCGTCATGCTCGTCATTGAGGACGATGCATATGTCGTCTGCGTAAGCTGAGAGCTTGATGACCGCGTTCTCAGGTCCTGGGACTTTGAGGCCAGACAGATTTCGTCTCAGGTAGTGTAGCAGTGGCTCAATGGACAGGGTGTACAGCAGCCCCGAGAGGGGGCATCAGAGACAGGGAGAGAGAGGGAGAGACAGGGAGAGAGAGGGAGAAGGAGACGTAGGGACTTGGAGGCTCGGGCCAGGTGAAGACTAATCCATCATGGACCAGGTGATGACATTCGTGGAGCCAGGCAGGCAGTTCGCCAAGGATTCCATCCGGCTCGTGAAACTCTGCACAAAGCCCGACCGCAAGGAGTTTCAGAAGATCGCAATAGCAACTGCAATTGGCTTTGCCATAATGGGCTTCATCGGCTTCTTCGTGAAACTCATCCATATTCCCATCAACAACATCATTGTTGGCAGTTCAGATCAACTGGAGTTCTACTTTGAAAGAGATGCTGTCACTTCTGGAGTTAACTTGATATCGTCAACAGTGAAATGCCACAATGTTGCAAAATGTGTCCAATGTTTTACCAGCAGTTTTTGATATTCAGTTTTGTCTTGACTTATGAATAAAGCCCATGTGAGTGGAAAAAAAAGAGACAGGGAGAGAGAGGGAGAGAGATCAAATGTTTATGCGCCTCCTTCCAAAGGGTAACAGCCACCCTTTGACGAATGAAGCGCCTATGAGTTGTTTGTATTTCGATTTTAAGCTTTCGTGACTGCAGGGATTCATCTTCTTGGTTCTTTCGGTAAAGTCACGTAGAATGGAAATAATAAAATACAAAAAATAAAACATTAAAAAATTATTTTCTTATTATATTATATTTTATTATTATGTTTTATTTTTATTATTTTATTATTTCCATTCTACGTGACTTATCCGAAAGAACCAAGAAGATGAGTTGTTTGTAAGGGAGGAAGGCAGGGGGAAGGATAACAAACTAAACACAACAACAACAACAGGCAGTTGTAAAGAAAGTATTTTGTCAATCTCGATGATGATGATGTAAAAGTTGTAGGCCTCCAACGGCTCTCTAATATCGGTAAGGAAGAGAGTTCCGGACGGCCGCAGAAGTGCAGCTGAAAGCGCCACGCGATGATGTGGTGACCACCACCGTCTTTGTTTAATGGCCAGCCAAAAGTGTAGTGTAGCGTATAGTGTAGCGTATAGTATAGCGTATATTGTAGCGTATAGTGTAACGTATAGTGTATAGTGTAGTGTATATCAAGGCCGTAGCTATGGAGTCAAAATTGGGGGGGGACCAAATCTTCCAGGGGGTCTAGGCCCCCCCCCCCAGAAAAATATCTACATATCTAAAATATGAAAAAAATCACCAACACATGGGATGGACTTTTTTTTTTACAATGACTAATAGTGTATTGTATTACATTGCTCTGTTTTGACCTTTTAACCTTTTCTTGTTTCATTGTATGTAATGGCAGAGATTAGGGATTAATAAAGTACAACCATAATCACAATAATATAAACAGATATTGTGGCCAAGGTTGAGCAAATTGTAGTTTTTATTTACATAGCATAGCAATTATTATTTTTTTAAAATATTGTTTAGAGCAATACATTGGGGGGGACATTTTGAGCATATTTAAATTTTGGGGTGGATGTCCCCCCCAATATATATTATAATTACGGCCTTGGTGTATAGTGTAGTGTATAGTCTAAGCGTATAGTGTAGTGTATAGTCTAAGCGTATAGTGTATAGTGTAGCGTATAGTGTAAGCATATAGTGTAGTGTATAGTGTAACGTATAGTGTAAGCATATAGTGTAGTGTATAGTGTAGCATATAATTTAGTTTATAGTGTAAGCGTATAATGTAAGCGTAGAGTGTAGTGTCGAGTAGTGTAGCATATATCAGTGTATAGTGTAGTGTTGTGTATAGTGTAGCATATAGTGTAAGCGTATAGTGTAGTGTATAGTAGTGTATAGTCTAGTGTATAGTGTAGTGCATAGTGTAATATATAGTGCAGTGTATAGTGTAGTGTATAGTGTAGTGTGTAGTGCAGTGTATAGTGTAGCTTATAGTGTAGCGTATAGTGTAGTGTGTAGTGTATAATGCAGTGTATTGTGTAATATATAGCGTAGTGTATAGTGTAGTGTATTGTGTAATATATAGTGCAGTGTAGAGTGTAGTGTAATGTAGTGTATTGTGTAATATATAGTGTAGTGTATAGTGTAGTGTATTGCATAGTGTATATCTGAGAGAGCGCGACGTGTTGACGACCGCTCGCCAAAATCCGCTGCTGCTGCGAGGATGGGGAAAGAGTGCGTGTTTGCGGGTGATTCACTTTGATTGCCACTGAGGGTGGCAGTGGTGGTGTCAAGACTCCAGGGCTCAAGGACAGGGCCTGAATGTTGGCAGCCAAGCGCAGGCCGCTCCCCGAACACGCAAAGAGAAAGATCCCCCGCGTAGCCTGTAACAGACTGTTGGGGCAAGTGCTGTTTGCGAGCATCTATGAAGGCCGGCACGGCACACGAGGGGGTGGGTGGCCAGCACCACGCACGGCCGCCTTTTTCTCCCTGGTGGCGATGTTTTTTACACTCCGCACCAGGCATTGATTTGATGCTGAGTCGACCTAGGGGGAGGCCCATTACCGTTTCAAATAATCGTCACCGGTGTTGGCCGTGAGCGGGATTGCCGGGTTCATAGAGCAGAGTGCTAACCACTACACTACCAATCCTCACACACACACACATACACACATAAACACAACACGTACACACAACACACACCCCTGACACACACACCACACACAACCGGGCGAGGGAGGTCTTGCATGAGCCACTTTTCTGCAACAAAAATTTGGTCGCACACATTCTTTGAATAGACCGTGGCGGTATCGTTATCATGGTTTACATCACTACCATCATCGTCGTCGTCGTTTCGGCGAAGAGGCACAGGTGAAGTGAAGTGAAACCAGAGGTCGCAAACGGGTTTTGATTCCTTACCCGTACCCGTACCCGGCCGGGTACGGGTATCGGGTACCTGATTGCGACCTCTGGGATGAAGCCATGGTGCAGGCGCGGGTGGGTTGATTCTAGGAACTTGAATTGTCAGAAGAGACAAGACGTTGGGAAATGAGTGACAAACGGTTACTCACCAGTGACTCCCGGCCTACCCGTACCCGGCCGCACCAGGGTCGCAAATGGGTACCCGTTCTCGTACCCGGCTGGGTACGGGTAGCCGAGTATCGGGTAGGGTACGGGTATCGGGTACCCAGTTGCGATCTCTGAGTGAAACCCGATACTTTTGGCTTCAACCAGCGACCCAATCGTTTGGGTCAAGCCTGCCAGCCGGAAACACGCGGCCCCTACACATGACCGAGCTCCAGCCGATGTTGATCCCCCCCCCCCCCCGAGAGATGTTAACTACCTCGCCTAGTATGCAGGAGGCCGTGAGTTCGATTCCGACCTTGACGCCTGCTGCTGTATATTTGGAGTTTGCGTGTCTCTCTCATCATAATCACGGTGGCTAGGAGATGTTAACTACCTCGCCTGGTATACAAGAGGTCGTGGGTTCGATCCCGACCCTGACGCCTGCTGCTGTATATTTGGAGTTTGCGTGTCTCTCTCTATAATCATCATCACGGTGGCTAGGAGATGTTAACTACCTCGCCTGGTATGCAGGAGGCCGTGAGTTTGATTCCGTCCTTGACGCCTGCTGCTGTATATTTGGAGTTTGTGTATCTATCGCTCTCTTATCATCATCACGGTGGCTCGGAGATGTTAACTACCTCGCCTGGTACGCAGGAGGTCGTGGGTTCGATCCCGACCCTGACGCCTGCTGCTGTATATTTGGAGTTTGCGTGTCTCTCTCTATAATCATCATCACGGTGGCTAGGAGATGTTAACTACCTCGCCTGGTACGCAGGAGGTCGTGGGTTCGATCCCGACCCTGACGCCTGCTGCTGTATATTTGGAGTTTGCGTGTCTCTCTCTATAATCATCATCACGGTGGCTAGGAGATGTTAACTACCTCGCTTGGTACGCAGGAGGTCGTCGCTTCGATCTCGAGCCTGAGTATTTGGCTGCTAGAAATTCCAACGTGATAAGCTCACTTCGTTGAAGACATCATTTGTGGTGGCCAGGTCGCTTCTGAAAAACAAAGAGCTACACTGCAGCTCAGTGGGGTCCTTACCTGGTAAAATAAAATGAAAACTATACTCTTTGTTTTTTTCGGTAAAGTGACGTAGGTATAAAATAAATTAAATGACGACGTTTTGGGCGCAACACAAGCGTCCGTCATCAGGTGGGACGACGAAACGTCGTGTTTTAATTCATTTTATTCTATACCTACGTGACTTTACCGAAAGAACCAAAGAGTATGGATCCCTGCGGTCACGAAAACTTAAAATTTAGATTAAAAAAACTGGTTTTAGTTTTTGCTAGATCTCCCGAGATCCGAGTTCCGAGATCCGACGAGACTTGTGCACGAATGTTGAACTTCTTAGCATCAACATCACGCGGTTAGAGTATTTGGGCTCTCCATACATTTCCTCAAGGCCGTAATTATAATATATATTGGGGGGGGGGGACACATCTTCCCCCCCCCCCAATATTCAAATATGCTCAAAATGTCCCACCCCAAATATATTGCTATTAAAATAATAATTGCTATGCTATGTAAATAAAAAATAACAATTTGCTTAACCTTGGCCACAATATCTGGACTTGTCTTCATGTGAATCAACGCATAGATTTCTGTTTATATGATTGTGACTATGGTTGTACTTTATTAATTCCTAATCTCTGCCATTACATACGATGAAACAAGAAATGGTAAAAAAGTAAAAACAGAGAAAAGCAATACAATACACTATTAGACATCATTGTAAAAAAAAAGTCCATCCCATGTGTTATTTAATTTTTTAATATTTTAGGCAGGAAATTAGTTATAAAATTTAGATATTTTTCTGGGTTGGGACCCCCAGACACCCTGGAAGATTTGATCCCCCCCAATGTTGACTCCATGGCTACGGCCTTGCATTTCCTGAACAGCCCTGTTGCGGGAAAGTGCTGTTAGCGAGCAGCACCTACGGGGGCTGACACAGCACCACACTGGGTGGGCGGGCAGTGTTTCCAAGCCACCACTCCCAGCCGCCTTTGTCTCCCCAGTGCGCCTGCTGTTTAAACCTCCCTCACCCCCACCGTGTACTCATTTAAAGCTGAATCGACCTAAAGGTGGTGGTCAGTAGGGGGGGGGTTGAGATGATGGTGGCCGTGAGCGGAGAGGTATCGTAGCGCGCTAATCGTTGCGCCACCGCTCCCCAGAAAAAGACACACCTGTCTTGACAGAGGGTTAAGAAGAGTTTGCTTTTTTTGTTAGGGGAACAATGACCAAGAGACGTCACGGTACCCCATCGGTCCACCTTCAGCACGCAATGGCTTAATGCTCCCTACTGTGTTTGCAGATCGAGGGCGGCCACTCCCCACACACACACCAACACACCCCATACACACACACCATACATCCCACACACACACCAACACACCCCATACACACACACCATATATATACACACACACCATACATCCCACACACACACCAACACACCCCATACACACACACACCATACACACACCATACACACCATACACACCATATATATATACACACACACACATCCCACACAGGCACCCCAACACATCCCACACACACCCCACACATCAACAACCAACAACCGCCATTAGCCACTAAGTGGTGGTGATGTCACCACAACGTTTGTGCTAGGCTATGTGCACGTTGAGGCCACGTGAAGTATCGAACGCCCGCTGGCAGGAGGTCACGGAGCAGACCCAGATGCCACAGGTCGACTGACTGAGACGACTGGCTGATGCACCATCTGTGCCCCCGACTGTGCCAATTTGCTGTGCTTTAGACACCCGGCGCTCAGCTCGTCGTTGTGAGCGTCGCTTCTCCCCCCTCCGTTGTTATTGGAGGGTGACTGCCTCCAACTGCCCAGTAGCATCATTCACGAGCCTCCTCCACAGAGGCCGATCTTGACACCGCTGGTACCAGTCATCGGCACGTCCACTCAGCTCCACATCCTCCTGTACCACATCACTTCATCTCTTCTCTAGCCCGTGCCGCACCCGTTTAGCCCCCTCGATCCGGTCAAACAAAAGCTGTTTAGGCATGCGGTGGCTGGGCATGTGGGCTACATGACCCAGGCAATGCAGCCTTGCCTGCGGGAGGAGCTCACCGATGGGACTTTGCCCAGATCTTTCAAGGATGTGTGAGCTCCTCACACAATTCAGTCTGGTTAAACCCAGGATGGATCGTAGGCAGGCAAGCCTAAATGTTTCTAACCAGCGAAGATGCTCCATTAGGGAGGTCCACGTTTCACAAGCGTAGAGAAGGGAGGGATTGACTGTGGCCGAGAAGACCTAAAGCTTCGTGCGGAGCGACAGACCAGGCAGCTTCCACACAGCGTTACGCAACCGATGAAAAGATATTGCCGCTCGACTGATTCGGAGTGAGACCTCTGCTGCCAAACCGGAGCCGGTCAAGAGCACACTGCCCAGGTATGGGAAACTCTCCACTCTCTCCACAACTGCCCCATCACCGATTGGGAGTTGTGGGGGTGGAGTGTCCGATGGTACAAAATACCCAGGCAGGTGCTTAGTTTTGGTGGAGCTGATGGTAAGGCCCCACCTCTTAGTGGCACACTCCAGTTTCAGCAGAAGCGTCTCTAACTCCTCCTCTGAATGAGCAGCAATTACCAAATCATCAGCATACATAACGTGGTTGACCAATTGAGAGCCATCCCTTGACCGCACCCGGGCATCGATCAGCCTCTCATTATATCTGTACCAAATGGAAATTCCCCCAGTACAGCTATTGAAGGCTTCACAAACTACGTGGTTAAAATATATGTTAAATAATGTGGGAGCCAGAGGACATCCCTGTCGCACCCCAAGGTGTACAGGGCTCCCGGCCACGTAGTTTTACCCGGGCCCGCTCACCATCATGAAGGTCCTTAATGATCGTGAGCAGAGGGCCAGGGACTCCGAAAGCACGAAAACAACCCAGAGCCCAGACCTACTGATGGTATCATAGGCCTTGACCAGGCCGATAAAGCAGAGATGTAGGTCTTGTTGGAGTTCCCTACACCTTTGCTGTAACAGAGGGACAGAAAATATGGCATCTGTGCAAGACCGCCCTTTCCTGAAACCGCATTGCGGCTCCGCAAGCCTCTCCTCAGCGTGTCTAGCAAGGCGATGTTGAATTATCCTTGCCAGGACCTTTCCCGGCACACTGAGGAGTGAGATGCCTCTGTAGTTGTTACAGTCTGTGTGGTCCCCCTTCTTAAAGAGGGGGACCACCAGGGCATCCTTCTAATCCTGCGGAACCCGTCCAGTGGTTCAGACTGTTGTTATGATGTCATGTAGGGCAGTCTGTGCACAAACGCCACCCTTCCTCAGCATTTCGCTTGGGAGATCATCTCTGTCCGGTGCCTTTCCTGGTATCAGACTCTGGATCGCCTTCAGTACTTCCACAACAGATTGCATCTCAGCCAACCACTCACAGCGGGTAACTTCTTCTTCCAATATTTGATGCACCGCAGCCTCGGCAGGGTCATCCCCACTTTGTGCCACGTTTTCCAGGCTGAGGGATTTTTCCTCCCCTAGGACCTCACAGACATGCTCAGCAAATCTGCAAACCTGTTCCTGGGGGTCGCTTTCGCGACCAATATTATCGAATAATCGAGGATTTTTTTTGGGGGGGATTTTTATCGCGTAAATGTACGCGTGTCGTTAAACCCGCCACCACCCGACACATACAATTATCAAGGTTGTTTCACGTAAACTAAACGTGCCCATTTGTTACCGGTACAGCACTAACCCAGTTGTGTGTTAGAGGGTAAAACCCCAGTAATTACAACCAGCATCATCAGGCGACAGCGAACCTTTAGCACAGGGCTACTACTGATTTAAAGCTTTCGTGACTGCGGGGATTCATATTCTTGGTTCTTTCGGTAAAGTCACGTAGAAGGGAAATAATAAAATACAAATATAAAACAATAAAAATTCTCACGACGTTTCGACTGCAACACAAGCAATCATCATCAGGTGTGAAATCCACAGCAAGAATAGGGCTACTACTGTTAGCACATAACTACGATTGTTTAACACGTAGGATTTCGCAACCAATATAATCAATAATAGAGTTTTTTTTGGTTAGATCGCATAAATATATAAATGTGTCATTAAAACCCGCCACCACCCAACACAGCCAACTAGCGAATCGCAACAGAACGTGGCGATTCGTCACTAGTACAGCACTAGTGTATAGTTTATAGTGTAGTATATAGTAGTGTATAGTGTAGTGTATAGTAGTGTAATGTATAGTAGTATAGTATATAGTGAAGTATACTAGTACAGCATCACCGGTGTGTTAGAGAGCCAAGCCACAAGATTCACAATCTGAGTACGACGTTTTGCCAGTAATTACAATTAGCTTCATCAGGCGACAGCCAATAGACTTGCATATGGTCAATGTAAGTCTATTGGCAGTGTAAGTCTATGGGCAATGTAAGTTCCAGTTCAAGTTCATTTATTTGGTATAGCCCTGTGAGCCATTCGGCTCTTGAATCGGGTGCAACCGCAACAAACAAAAAACAAAAACATGAACAAGAAAACATCTTAAAGTGAATATGTGACTAAGTGCAAACAGAAAATCCAAGAAAAGACAGCAAAATATTGCAGAAAAAACACCGTACACCAACGCTGTGTGCAAAAATCCCAGTGGGATGCCAGTCAAACAACAACAACAACCACAAGACAACTTAGATTAAGGCCATCAGTCTTACTCCTATGGGCAATGCAAGTCTATGGGCAATGTGAGTCGATGGACAATGCAAGTGTATTGGCAATGTAAGTCCGTGTGCAATATTAGTATATTGGCAATATTATTATATGGGCAATATTAGTATATTGGCAATATTAGTATGTGGGCAATATTAGTATCTGGGCAATATTAGTATATGGGCAATATTAGTATATTGGCAATATTAGTATATGGGCAATATTAGTATATGGGCAATATTAGTATATTGGCAATATTAGTATATGGGCAATATTAGTATATTGGCAATATTAGTATATGGGTAATATTATTATATTGGCAATATTAGTATATTGCCAATATTAGTATATGGCCAATATTAGTATATTGGCAATATTAGTATATGGGCAATATTAGTATTTTGGCAATTAGTATATGGGCAATATTAGTATATTGGCAATATTAGTATATGGGCAATGTTAGTCTGTGGGCAATGTGAGTCTATAGACAATGTAAGTCTATGGGTAATGTTAGTCTATGGGCAATGTTAGTCTATGGGTAATGTAAGTTATGGGCAATGTTAGTCTATGGGAAATGTTAGTCTATGGGCAATGTAAGTCTATGGCTATGTAAGCCTTCGGACGGTGTTATAAACCCGCTGTGGTCTGGGCTCCTTCAACGGAGAAGGAACAGGACCTCCACCTCTCTCTATCCACAATTGGCCCGTGAACAACGGAGTTTAGTTTATAACTAGGGTGCCGTGGGAGTTTTATAGATACATTCAGTATTATTGCTACTACGAACAAATGTTGGTTTTACACGATGCAGCAGTGAAACCAGGAGCGTTGTGTCAACATCCATAACCGGTTTATCTGCAATTTCGAGATTCCGAGAGGCAGCGCAACCACCCCCCACCTCATTGCCTCGCTCACCCCGTTCCGGTCTCTCCATTCATTCGCTGCTTCATTCCCCCCCCCTGCCGCTTCGAACGCCTGTGTAATCAGCCGGTCGATTGAATGCGCACCACTTCGTTCCCGTAACCGGCTCCTTCGCGCCCTCATCATTCAATAATTCGCTCGCTCACGATAGCTCGTTCACTCATTCATTCGCACGCTCACTCATCCATTGACTCATTCATCCATTGGCTCACTCACCCATTGGCTTACTCATCCATTGGCTCACTCATCCATTGACTGACTCACTCATCCATCACGCTCACTATAGCTCACTTGTTCTCGACTTCATTCACACGCTCACTCACCCATTGACTCGCTCACCACGTTACTCATTCGCAAATTAATTCACTCATTGCACCACAGATTCATAGACACCCACAGACTCGCGCAAATGCCCCGTAGCCTCGCAGACAGTCTTAGACTCCGTGCGCCCCTTTGGCGTCATCTGGTCCAACACCATGTGAGACTAGGCTTTAAGGAAAGCTGTCTCGGGTGTGAACCAATCAACTTCAAGGACAGTGCACATTATCAGAGTTATGTTTTTTGTTTGCATTATGACTGCAGGTATTGTGGTCTATGCAAACATGACTCCTTGTAAAAAAAGATGTCAGTTTTGTTGCCAGATAAAAGGGTATAATAACAATTTAACACGTAGGCTTTCGCGACCAATATTATTCATAATCAACGTTTTTGGGTTTAGATCGCGTTATTTATAAATGTGTCGTAACCCTCCACCACCCGACACGGCCAATCAGTAAAAAAGTGTCACGTTGACAAAAGACAAATTAGTTCACTGCTTTAGCCCACCGGTGTGTTGAAGCGCGAGACCACAACATTTACAATTTGAGTACGACGTTTCGCTGGTAATTGCGGTTTTTAAATTGTATTCAGTATCTCGGCGGTGACAACAAACCGAAAAACAAACCGAATCCCGAGGGGGCGCCCCCTCACTCGCGCCCTAAAGGTCCCGCTCAGTCACCGACCCATCCTCTGGGCCGGGATCACCCGTGCCACAGCATCGGAGGGGAAGCCTCCCCTTCCAGCCACGCACACCTTCACCCCCCGGATGCCGGCGAGGACCTCCCACCCCCCCCCGCCCTAGCCCACCCTGGGCAGCGGCCACTTCCATCGTTCCCTTGCGGCCTCGCGCCCCATTTTCCCTTGGTCCATCTCTACCACCCTTTCCAACAGTCTCCTCGCAGCATAACATGTCTCCAACGGGGACGTCAGGGACCCCTCCAGCCCCTTCTTTCGCGCTTTCCACAGCGCCTCTTTCGTCGCTCCTATTACAGCCCACACCCGGTCCCTGTCCTCCCTCCCCACCCCCCGCAGCTCTCCCCACATGACGTCCCGTGCCGTCACCCTTGATAGAGCGAAACGGGCCAGCAACGGCTTACTCCTCCTCCAGACTTCCTGGGCGAAAGGGCACGCCACCATCACATGCGCCGCAGTTTCATCCGCGTTGCAGCCCCTCGGGCACTTGGGGGTATGCGCCATTTGGCGGCTGTACAAGAAACCCCGCGTCTCCAACCTGTCTCGGACAGCCAGCCATGACAGGTCCCGCTGCTCCTTCGTGAGCACTGCCGACGCCACATTCCTCCAAATCTTCCCGTGCGTCTCCCTCCTCGCACCGGCCACCTCGTCACAGGCCTCCTCCTTCTCCGCCGCAGCCCGCACCTCCCTGGGGGCCCACCGACCCCCCCACCGGCTCAGGCCGTGCTGCCCGACGTAGCTCCCCACCACGTCGCTAACCCAGCCCCCCGGCCAGTCCAAAGGGGTGCTCCTTCCTGCCTCAGTCATCCCGAGCCCCCGCAACCGCCACGTCAGTCGGTACCTCATATACCACACTGCCTTGCCCCGCGGCTCCGCAGAGAAGAACAGCCGCAGCGCATTGCAGACAAAGGTCGATTGCAGGGTATACCCCACATTTGGGGCACCCCTCCCCCCATTCTGGACCTGCAGACACACCACGGCCCTCCTCACCCTCTCCATCCCTCCCCCCCAGATAAACCTGAAAATCGCCGTGGTCAAGGCCTTAGCCTCCCTCCCACCTGGCGGGAACACCTGCGCCAAGTAGTTTAGGGGTGGTAATATTTCTGTTTTAACCACCATAATTCTACCGGCCATCGTGAGCCGCCTCCCAGCCCACTTACCTAGGCAGCCCTTTGCCTTCCTCACCCCCTTCTCCCAGTTACCTTCCCCCATCCTATCCCCACAGAAAAACACCCCCAGTATCTTTATCCCCTCTGTTTGTAGACTCAGCTCCGGCGGCCGACCCTCGAAAAGCCTCGGGTCTCCAAAAACCATGAGCTGACTTTTCCCCACACTGACCTTCAATCCGGAGGCCGCGCAGAACCTCCCCATCCCCTCCATTGCCCTCCATACCGATGCCACGTCCCTGCATAGCACGGCCACGTCGTCCATGTACAGGGTCACCTTTCCCTGCTCCTTGTTCCCCGGTATTACCACCCCCCCAATCCTCTGGTCATTCCTTATCATCTGCGCCAGCGGCTCCATGCACATGACAAATAGCACTGGGGACATCGGGCATCCCTGCCGCACCCCCGATCCCACTGGGATGATCCCGGAGCATTCCCCATTTATCAGGAGCCTGGCCCTGAGCCCCCCATAGAGTCGCTTCACCCACTCCACCAGGGGCCCGCACACCCCCATCCTCTCCATCACCGCCAGCATGAATTCATGAGAGAGGCGGTCGAAGGCCTTGTCCAGGTCCAGACTTAGGATCCCCAACGGACACCCCCTCTCTCTCTCGCCTTCAATCGCCTCCCTCAAGACCACCAAAGTGTCCGCGATCCTCCTCCCCGGGACCGCACATGTCTGGTCCGGCCCCACCACCTCACCCACCACCTTCCCCAGTCGCCCTGCCACCACCCTTGCCACGATCTTATAGTCCGCGTTCAGGAGGGTTATTGGCCTCCAACTTCCCAGGTCTCTACGCTCCCCCTTCCCTTTATAAATCAGTGTCACCAGGCCCTCCTGCATGTCGTCCGGTACCTGCCCCTCCTCCAACGTTTCCCTACAAATTTGCACAACATCCTCCTTCAGGAGTTCCCAGAATTTTATGTAAAAGTCCGCCGGGATCCCGTCCGGGCCTGGGGTCCTGTTCTTGTTCAGCCCCTTCACCGCCCCTTCCACTTCCTCCCATTGAATCCTCTCCCCTAGCGCCTCCGGGTTCTCAACCCTCTTCGCCAATGCTCCCAGCAGCTCCTCCCGCCGCCCCCCATCTATCCCTTTCCCTTTATACAACTCTCCATAAAAGTCCTCCGCTACACTAATCATCCCTTCCGTCGTCACCTGTCTACCCCTAGTAGGACTAACCAGCTCCCTCATTTCATTGTCTCCCTCCCTACCCGCCTTAAGGAAAAAACGTGTACACTGCTCCCTATCCTCTGTTGCCCTGACCCTCGCCCTATACACTAATTGCCTAGCCCTCTTTTCCAGGACTGAGGCTACCCTCCCCTTCATCTCCGCTATCCTTTCTCCCACCGGGAACCCTAGCCCTAGCAGCCCATACAGCCTTTCTAACCTAGCGTTCCATTGTCTCAAATCCCTACCCACCCCCTTTCTTCTACTGTAACACTGAAAGAACGTTCTGATCCTACACTTTACATGCCCCCACCACTCCACCCTCGTGGGGAAGCACACCTGCAGCGTCCTCCAGCTGGCATACGCTCGCTTGAAATCCTCCACCAACTCCTGCTCCGCCAGCAAGCCCACATTCATCTTCCACACGCCCTTCCCCCTCTTCACCCCCCCCGGGATCACAAGCTCCGCCACCACCATTCTGTGATCCGAGAGGGGAAAAGGTTCCACCCCCGCGCTGCCCACATTTACCTTGTCGGAAACGAAGATAAAGTCAATGCGTGACTGTGCTCCCCCACTCTTGTCCGCCCACGTGAACTCTGGCCGCGTGCCGTGCATCCTCCTGAACGTATCCACCATCCCAAAGGTCCCCATCAGCTCCCTCAGTTCCCTGGAAGAGGAATCTAACTTCCTCCTCCCCTTCACCGACACCAGGTCCGCCAGGCCTAACGGGCAATTCAAATCGCCCCCCACGATGACCTGCCTCCTGGTGGCCAGTAGGCCCGCCAGGCTCTCCCACACCTCCTTCCTTTCCATGCACCATACCGGGGCGTACACGTTTATCAGCCGAAGCTGCACGCCCTGGTAAGTAGCGTCTAGACAGAGAAGCCGACCCGGTATTATTTCCTGGGTCCCTTTTACACTCATTCCCCGTCTTCCTATGAGGGTGACCACACCTGTGCACCTGCTCTCGTTGCTGCCAGACCAAAAGTACTGTCCCTTCCATCCGTCCAGCAGAGCCTCCGACCCTAGGGTGTAGGGGAGGTGACATTCCTGGAGGAAGATTACATCGCTTCTGGTGAGCTGCAGCCACTGCATGATTGCCCCCCTCCTTCCCTTCCCCTTCATCCCTCTCACATTGACCGATGCTGCGGATATGTCCATGCCGGGGCGTGATTTATCCCGTGTCGGACTCCGGCGCGCGCTCCCTCCTCCTGCCTTTGCCCGCCTTCCCCTTAACCGTTTTCCTCCCCTTTGATTTACGGGGCTTTCCCCGGATCAAACGTTCCCCCCCTTCCCCCCACCTCCACCCCGACTCTCCCGAGTCCGGCGCGGATCCTGAAGGGCTCGTGTCTTCCTGGGGACTAGCTCCTATCAGGACTCTGTCCCGCTTCCTTTTCCTCCCCCCCACTTCCTCCCATGCTTCATCCGCCCCTTCCTCCACCCGCTGCCCCACCTCGCCCTCCTCTCCTGTCACCTCCGACCAGTTCCCCAGCGGCGTTCCCGAGTCCTCCATGCTGTCTCCCCTTCCCTCCTCCGCCCCCTCCAGTGGTGGTGGTGCTCCCTCCCCCGCCGATCCCCCTCCCTCACCTTCCTCGGGGGGCCGCGGTTCCTCCACCTCCCCTTTCCCTTCCCCTTCCCGCTCCCGGCCCGCTTCCCGTCCGGCAGCCTCCGTCGCCTCCTCCACCTGGCCACTCCGCCATGCCCGCGCCCTGTTAGCGTAGGATTCTGGGCAGGTCCTGTACAAATGCCCTCTGCTGCCGCACAGGTTGCAAAGGGCTGGCTCCCCGCACTCCTCCACCGTGTGGTCCAGCGCCCTGCACCTGTAGCAAATGCGCGCCACGCATGCTGCTGCCAGGTGCCCCCCTCCCCCACACCTCCTGCACAGCTTGGGCTGTCCCGCGTACACCACATAGCCCCTGTTTCCGCCGATGTTCAGAGCACTCGGGACATGCTTCAGTGCCCCCCCCTCCGTCTTCAGACGCACCCTCCACTGCCTGGCCCCCGTCCATATCCCCGCCGCATCCAGCACCCTCTTGCAGCCCGACAGGACCACACAGTGCTGCCGCAGCCACACCTCCACGTCCTGATCATGCAACGCTTCATTATAAAGGAACACAGTCACGACCTTCGTCTCCAGGTCCGATAGCAACCGCGTCCTCATAGACGCCAGCGGCTTCTCCCCCGCCTTCTCCTCGAAACGGGCAAGGAATTTTTGCAGCAGGATGTTGGTGGTGAAGCTCACGTCGAATGCCCTCCCCCCCGGCAGGGCAATCAGGCAGTACAAGTCCTCCACCTCCACCTGCAGCATTCCCAGCACAACCGACCTCACGAAGGTCGTCCTGTCCAGGGTGACCCCCTCTTCCACATCTTCCTTAAACTCGACCCGCACGCAATTGTGCCTCTTGGCCTGCAACGGGGTCAGGCCCGCCCCAGCTCCACCGCGCCACCTCCCCGCTCCCCCGCCGGGCCTCCCCGCACCCACCGGGCCAACCCCCGCCGTCTTCTCTCTCCACTGCCCCCCTCCCGGCCCCTGGGCTGCGGGCGCCTCTCCTGCCCCTTCCTCCCCCTTCCGATCGGGGGTACTCCCACCCCCTCCTCCCGGCGCTCCCCCTCGTTCTCCTCCCCGCTCCTCCCTCCCCGCGCTCCCCAACCCCTCCACCCCCCCCACTCTCTTCCCTTGTTGCGCCTCACCCGACATCACCCTCGCACCAGACGGGCCCGCCCCGCTCCTACGGTCTCTCGCAGCGCCCCGGGTGTCTTCCTCAGGCTGCGCCGTGCGCCGCGACTCCGTCTCCATCTCCATGTGCTCGCTGCAGCTGGGTCACTCCTCCCACAGCGCCCGCGGCTCCCCCACCCTCCGGCAGCATGGCCACCCCAGACCACCCGGTCTGGGGCCCTCGCACACCCCGGGGTGGCTGGAGAACCCACGGGACACCGACGAGCCGCAGCAGTGTATCAGGGAGAACCGGTTCAGGAACGCGTTTCGCTGGTAATTGCGATTTAAGGTTTTTATTTCCTTTCAAGCGGGAGCAGGCCTCTGCTTTGTACAGCCAAAAGGACCGGAAAAACCACACAAACGTAACGGGAACAGGGGATCCCCTTCACTGCCGACGCACCGAGCTACGCCGCGATCAAGTTCCTCTCTTTCACACCCTTCACTCAGAAAAAACCAAAAATTCACCGTCGCAAAAAAAGGGGGGGGGGTGCGTTCATCCACTCATTCTCGAAAGGGGGGGGGGGGTCGTTTCGAATTAGCCCATCCCGCACTTGGGCAGCGGCCACCGCCACTTCGCGCCCGTGGCTGCTCCGCCCGCTGTCGCCCGCTGTCGCCCGCTCCACCTCCACCACCCTCTCCAACAGCCCCCTGGCCAGTCGGCACACCTCGGGAGGCGACATATAGGCGCCCTTAATCAGTTTCTGGCGCGCCATCCACAGGGCCTCTTTTACGGCACCTATGACGGCCCATGCCTGAGCCCAGACCCCACCCGCTCTCTGCCTGAACATCCCCCAAATCATATTAGGCGCTGTGGCCTTTACGGGGCAAAAATGGGACAGCAGGGGTCGGCTTAACTCCCACACCTCCTGGGCAAATGGGCACTGTACGAGGGCATGAGCAGCGCTCTCTCCCAGGCCGCAGCCTCTCGGGCAATCAGGTGAGCGGGCCAATCTGCGGGAGCACATAAATAGTCTGCACTCCAGCCTGTCCCATGCGGCCAGCCAGGATAAGTCCCGCTGCCTTTTTGTCAGGGCTGCCGTTGCTACGTTTTCCCAAATTTGTCGTGCCCGGGTACCCCGAGCACCTGGCACCTCTGTGCAGACCTCCTTTTTCGACATTTCCGCCAGGACTTCCCTGGGAACCCACGACCCCCGCGTCCGGTCCGGCTCGTACTTCGTGATGTATTCATTTACCGCGGTGCACAACCACCCCTGAGGCCAAGCCAGGGGGGTGCTGCGTGGCAACGACGCCATGCTTAGCCGTCTCAGGAGCCACGCCAGTCTATACCGAACATAATATGAGGCTTTCACCTGGAGCCCATTGGAGAAATATAGTCGCAGCGTATTACAGACAAAAATCGTGTTAAGGATACACACGACATTCGGGGCCCCCCTCCCACCGTTCTCAGCACGTTTGTACATTGTTTCTCTCTTCACTCGGTCCATCCCTCCCCCCCAGATGAACTTGAAAAACAGGCGCTCCAACCTTTTTGCCATTTGCGCCCCTGGTGGGAACACGTAGGCCAGGTAGATGAGTACCGGGAGGATTTCCACCCTCAAAACTAACATTCTACCTTCCATTGAAAGGCGCCTGTCTGCCCAACCAGCCAGCCTGCCTCTCACCATGCACTCTTTTCCCCGCCAATTCTTAGTCGCCGAGTCCTCCCTATAGAACGTGACTCCTAAGATTTTGATACCCTCACCCTGGACCGTTATACCTGGCGGGCGGCCCTCAAATAACCTGGGGTCACCGAATATCAGCAGCTCACTTTTGCTTACATTCACCTTTAATCCTGAGGCCAAAAATAATCTATCCGCAAGTCTTAGGGCCTCCCATACTGAAGCAACATTCCCACAGAAAATGACAACATCGTCCATATACGTTGCAATTTTTGCTGGTTCCGCACACCCTGGCATGCTCACCCCTCTAATCAGCCGACTTCCCCTGACAGCCTGGGAAAAAGGCTCCATGCACATTATGAATAACACCGGCGACATCGGGCACCCCTGCCGCACACCGGACCCAATTGGAAACCCTTCCGAGAGGACTCCATTTATTAGCAGGCTACCTGTGAGCTTATGATATAGCTTCCCTATCCAGTCTATAAGCTGTTTCCCCACCCCCATTTGCCTCAAAACCGCGAACAAATAATCGTGCGAGATGCTATCAAATGCTTTCTCCTGATCCAAACTGAGTAGACCCAATGAATTACCCCTCTCCACAGTGGTTTCCACCACCTCCCTCAACAGAACGAGGTTATCGGATATCCGCCTGCCCGGAACCGCACACTTCTGGTCCGACCCCACCACCTCCCCCACCACCTTCCCCAGACGCGCCGCGATAACTTTGGCCAGGATTTTATAATCGGTGTTCAGCAGGGTGATCGGGCGCCAGCTCCCGAGGTCGCTGCGCTCCCCCTTCCCCTTGTATATAAGGGTTATGACCCCTCTTGTCATTGAATCTGGCACAGGGCCTTCCTCCGTAATTTCCTTATACATCTGCCACATGTCGTCCCTGAGGGTACTCCAAAACGTAACATAGAATTCAGCCGGTATCCCATCTAAACCTGGTGCACTGTGCCGACGTAATCCCCCCACCACCTCATCCAATTCTGCCCTCTGGATATGCTTGTTTATCTCCTCTGGAGCCTCAATAACCCTATCTACCCCCCCTAGCAGTGTGCTCCGCGCCCCCTCGTCTGACGGCCTGCTCCTGTACAATTCCTTGTAGTAACCCCTGGCGGCCTCCGTTATCCCCTCTGTGTTCTTGAGTCTACCTAACCTGGGACATACCAATTCTCGGATTGTGTTGTCCGCTTTCCTGCACTTCTTAAAGAAAAAACGCGTGCAACGCTCACCCTCCTCGACCGCCTTCACCCGAGCCCTGAATGCAAGTTGCGCGGCCTGCTTCTCCCACACCGCAGTGATCCTATCTTTTAGTTGCTTTATTTCTCCCATGACGGGGAATCCCAGTTCCATCAGTTTATATGCTCCCTCCAATCTCTCATTCAATCCCCGCAACACAACCCCTACGCTCCTCCTTCTACTCTGGGACTGGAAAAAGGACTTAATTCGCCCCTTCACCATTCCCCACCATTCAGCTATCGTGCCAAAGCAACACCGCAGGCTCCTCCATTACTCGTACTGCCTGACAAATTCCTCCACCACCTTTTTGTCCTCCAGCAGTCCCGAGTTCATGCGCCAGATTCCCCTTCCCAACCTCAGCCCATCTGGGATTCTGAGCCCCCCCGCTATCATCTTATGGTCAGAAAAAGAGAAAGGTTCGTTTTCCACTCTCTCCACTTTAACCTTGGCAGAGACAAAGAGGAAATCAATCCTCGAGTGTGCGGTTCCCAAACAACTCGACCACGTGAACCCTGGTCGCTTTGGGTGTAACGACCGGTAAGCGTCAATCAAATCAAAATCTCCAACCAAAGCCCCCAGCCTCCTAGAGGAGGGGTCCAACTTTCAACATCCGGCGACTGGCCGCGTGTCCGCCAGGGTTAGAGGGCAATTAAAATCACCCCCCATGACGATGTGTCTTCGTGTTAGCAGCAAGGCTGCCACGTTCTCTAGCAACTCCACACGTTCCGGAGAGCCTGTGGGGGCGTACACATTGATCAGCCGGACCGCCGCCCCACCATATGCAACATCGACATAGTGGAGTCGTCCCGGGACCACTTCTCGGGCCTCCTGCACCTCTATGTTCTTTCTACCTAGGAGGATAACCACTCCTGAGCACCTATTAACATTGCTTCCGGACCAGAAGCAGTGTCCCTCCCAGTCCCTAGCCAGATCCTCTCGACCAAGGGAGTATGGCAAGTGGCACTCCTGTAAAAAGTAAACGTCCTTTTTCAGGGACCGTAGATAATGTAGAATGGCCCCCCTCCTAGCCCTGCCCCACATTCCCCTCACGTTTACTGATGCCAGAGGTGTGGACTCGAGTCATGTGACTTGGACTCGAGTCAGACTCGAGTCATGAATTTGATGACTTGCGACTCGACTTGGACTTGCATAACAATGACTTTGTCCCACCTATGAGATGTGGACTCGAGTCATGTGACTTGGACTCGAGTCAGACTCGAGTCATGAATTTGATGACTTGCGACTCGACTTGGACTTGCATAACAATGACTTTGTCCCACCTCTGACTGATGCTACGGTAAGGTCCATACCCAGCATTGTCTCTCCCTACCCAGATCCATCGTCCAATAGTTCATACAGGTTTGTGTCAGCCAATCCCTGCAATTGTTCCCTTCTCCTAGGCTCCTTGGGCAGCCCTCTTCCCTGGTTGGTCTTAGCCGCCACAGCACCATCTTCCGACGACCTCGCGTCTATCGAGGAGTCTGTTGCCTCCAGGTCCCGTTTGCGGGTCGACCTCGCTGGGCCACGCGGCGCTTTCTGCTTCCTTTTCACCACCCTCTTGAATTTTTCCCTCCTGGTGCTCTCCCTCTGCTGCTCCTCTCCGTCCTCCCCCGCCTCCACCGCCTCCGCCCAGTCAACCACCGTTGGGTCGGGGGGTTTTCCCACGGGCTCCTCGTCCTTGTCCCCAGGGTGCTCCACCTGCCGGCCCGTGGGATCCGCGTCTTCCTCCGACGTCATCTCCCCCTCCTCCCTCTCGTCCTGCAGTGGCGTACCCTGCCTGCCCACCTCTCCACCCCCGTCCTCCATCTTCCCGCCGGGCTGCGTTGGCTTCAGCCCGTCCTCGGCCACCTCCCCTTCTCCATCCGCCACCCTGCTCCTATGTGCGCGGACCTTATTTGCGTACGACAGTGGGCAGTCCCTGTACAAGTGGTCTTTATTCCCGCATAGGTTGCACAATGCCGGGGCACAGCATTCTGCCACAACGTGGTCTCGTGCCTTGCATCGGTAACATATCCGTGCCTCGCACGCTGCAGCCAGATGGCCACTCCCCCCACATCGCCTGCAGAGCTTCGGCTGCCCCGCATACACCACGTAGCCCCTATTGCCACCAATGTTCAGGGCGCTCGGGATGTGTTGCAGAGCCCCTTCTGCCGTTCTCAACCTCACTCGCCATTGCCTGGCGCCCGTCCAGATCCCTAAAGAGTCTTGGACCCGCTTACTGTCCGAAAGCACCAGGCAGTGCTGCCTCAGCCACACCTCGACGTCGTGGTCTGGCAGAGCCTCGTTGTACAAAAATATGGTGACCACTTTTGTATCGAGCTCAGAGAGCAGTTGGAGCTTCAGCAGTGACAGTGGCCGTTCCCCCGCCTTCTCCTCGAACAAAGTCATAAAACGCTGCAGTAAGTTACTTTTCTTAAAGCTCACGTCAAAAGCCCTGCCACCTGGCAAGGCTATCAAGCAAAACAGATCTGCCGGATCCACCTTCAGAGTTTCGACCATCACTGACCGCACGAACCTCGGTCTGTCGATCGTGACCTCCTCTGGCACGTCCTCCTTAAAGGACACCCGCACGCAGTTATGCCTCTTAGCGTGTAGCGGGGTGAAGTTCCCTGCCGAACCTCCGCGCCACCGCCCTGCGCGCTCCTGGGGCCGCCCTGCCCCCACAGGTCCAGGACTTGCCTGGACAGCGTCGCTTTGGGCACCTTGCGCCTGCAGGCCCGCCGAGCTCGGTGCTTCCTCCGCCTCCTCTCCTGGGCTGGCCGACACCATCCCACTCCTCGTCGGCTCCTCTCCCTTCCTCGCCCGCTGCCACCAGGCGTCCTCCTCCGCTCGCCTCGAGGTCGACGCTCGCGCCTCGTCCCTCTCCTCTGCGGGTCTCCCTCCTCCAGGCAGTCCCACCTCACTATCCTCCGCCTCTGCAGCAGCCAAACTGGCCCGCTCACCTTGGCTCACCACCCCAGAGCGCTTGGTCGCCATGGCCCCGAGGGCCTGCGAGGCTGCCACTGGCCAGGCAGCCAGGGAGCCGAGACTTGGCACGACACCAGCAGAGATACAGAGGCACTGCACCCCCCCCCTCCTCATCGGGCAATTCGCCAGAATGGTGAGGCTCTGCTGTGTCTCCCGTTCTTATATAGAGCAGCAGCAGGGTGACGTCATCATTAACTCATTAACTCATCAGGTGCAAAGATTTGAGGGGGGAGTTATTGTAATTATATACTAGATTAGTAATCAGGCTATTGTTACGATGCGATTTGTAGATTAGTAATCATTTGGAATGTGTCTTATTGTGATTATGCTCCATTAGTAATCAGTTAGTGTGTGTTTCCCTTATAAGGAATTGTAATGTATCTTATTTAATAATACGCTTCCAGGCCACACTAAGCCTGTAGCTGTTTGAGCGGTTAAAGTTATTTCTGTTTCTCTCAATTTCAATCGATTCTCTAATTAGTCTTTGCCAGTAGTAAACTAGTTACTAGTTACTCAGACAGCTACAGGCTTAGTGCGGCCTGGAAGCGTATTATCAGTAGTAAACTAGTTACTACTGGCAAAGACTAATTAGAGAATCGATTGAAATTGATAGAAACAGAAATAACTTTAACCGCTCAGACAGCTACAGGCTTAGTGCGGCCTGGAAGAGTATTATTAAATAAGATACATTACAATTCCTTATAAGGGAAACACACACTAACTGATTACTAATGTAGCATAATCACAATAAAACACATTCCAAATGATTACTAATCTACAAATCGCATCGTAACAATAGCCTGATTACTAATCTAGTATATAATTACAATAACTCCCCCCTCAAATCTTTGCACCTGATGAGTTAATGAGTTAATGAGTTAATGATGACGTCACCCTGCTGCTGCTCTATATAAGAACGGGAGACACAGCAGAGCCTCACCATTCTGGCGAATTGCCCGATGATGCTGGATGCAATTACCAGCGAAACGTCGTACTCAAATTGTAAATGTTGTGGTCTCGCGCTTCAACACACCGGTGGGCTAAAGCAGTGAACTATTTGTCTTTTGTCAACGTGACACTTTTTTACTGATTGGCCGTGTCGGGTGGTGGAGGGTTACGACATATTTATAAATAACGCGATCTAAACCCAAAAACGTTGATTATGAATAAAAACAATTATCAGCTCTTAGACTGACAGACTCAGATGGAGACAACACACACGCAGATTCACACAGACAGTACGTAGCCTCGCAGACAGCTCTATTTATAGACTCGCAGGGAAACACATAACCCCGTAGAGACTAATAATAGTCTCATCAACACCGAGAGACTCGCACAGAGACTCAAATATTCAATAAATGCAAACTCATGTACGGCTTATCCCGGTACTCATTTTCCGCAAATGAACCACGAAACCCCGCTGCTGCTGCTGCTGATCTCATCAAGGAGCGTCCCAAACCGTCGAACTTCGGTCGGCATCCTCACACCAGCAGCGGCGGCAGCGGCGGCGTCGTCTCTGGCTCAGTCATCGAACGAAGGGCGGCGATCACCGCGCTTTTGCGGCCGTCTGGAACGCTTTTCCTGACCGACAATTAATCAATAGGAAGCCACTCACTGGGAGCTAAGCTGCACTTTTAAATCATCGTCTCGGTTGACGAACTCATTTCTTTAGAACTGCTCGTCGTCGTTGTGTTTGTTGTCCCCCAACCACCCCGCGCGCACCTCCGATTATCACGGTTGACTACGTACGGTGCGAAAGAAGTAAAAACAAAGACAATGATCCCCCGCCGTATAGCCTTAACAGACTGTTGGGGCAAGTGCTGTTAGCGAGCACCTATGAAGGCCGGAACAGTACAAGAGGGGGTGGGTGGCCAGCACCACGCCCGACTGCATTTGTCTCCCTAGTGGCAATGTTTTTACACACCGCACCAGGTGCTCATTTAAGGCTGAGTCGACCTAGGGGAGGCCCAGGACCGGTTCAGATAATCGTCACTGGTTTCGGCCGTGAGCTGGAATCAAACTCGTGTCGCCGGGTTCATAGCGCAGCGCGCAAACCGCTACACTCTTGTGTCTAACGACCCTGCCGTGTTGTTAGACACACACACACAGACACACACAGACACACACGCACGCACACAGTCATGCCGAGTGTCTGCTGTGACTGATGCTGTGTCCTGTACGGCGTTTTGAGATCCTTGATGAAAAGCCAGATGCACCTGTGATTATTGTTGTTGTTGTTTTTCTTGCTGGTACTGTGGTCGCATACGAGACCGCGTGACTCGGGCACAGGTCCCTTATCATCGCCATCGCTGCTTTGGCGACTCTCTCGAGATTTGCACCCTGCCGTATTGTAACGACGTCGGTATGGAGGAGGGGGCGGAGTAGGGAGGAGGAGGGGAGGGAGTAGGAGGGGAGGGAGTAGGAGGGGAGGGAGTAGGAGGGGAGGGAGGAGGGGAGGGAGGAGAAGAGTGGAGGGGATGGAGGGGAGGGAGGAGGAGAGGAAGGAGGGGAGGGGATGGAGGGGAGGGAGGAGGGGAGGGAGGAGGAGGAGGGGAGGGAGGAGGAGGAGGGGAGGGAGGAGGAGGGGAGGGAGGAGGAGGAGGGGAGGGAGGAGGAAGAGGGGAGGGAGGAGGAGGGGAGGGAGGAGGAGGAGGGGAGGAGGAGAGGGAGGGAGGGAGGAGGAGGGGGAGAGGGGGAAGGAGGAGGGGGAGAGGGGGAAGGAGGGCAGGGAGGAGGAGAGGAAGGGGGGGGGAGAGGAAGGGGGGGGGGAGAGGAAGGGGGGGGAAGAGGAGGGGAGGGAGGAGAAGAGGGGGGGGTCCACACGCTCTTGGAATCGCACCCACCCGGGTTGACCATACTTCACCAAGCGGGGTCAGTGCGGGTGCTGGTCACCGAGGGAGGGTTTGGTGATGGGAGATGGAGGATGGGGGGGGGGGCAGGAGCGGTTCAGTGATCACCGGCCACTGATGGCAGCCGTGGCATGGCAATGCATTAGAATCGACTCTAGCGAGTGGAGTGTGGAGGTGCTTCTGCTGCTGCTTTCACGAGGACGAGAGGGCTGCAGCAGAGAGAGACGTCCCCTGTGGTGCCGCTGTTCCTCCACCTCCTCCGTTGGAGGAGCGCAGACTCCCACGGTGGTCTTACTCTACCACACATGTACTTACATTGCCCATATACTAACACTGCCCATAGGCTGACGTTACCCATAGACTAACATTGCCCATAGAGTCTATGGACAATGTTAGTCTACGTGAAATGTTAGTCAATGGCATAGCCTAACATTTCACGTAGACTAACATTGTCCATAGGCTAACATTGCCATATCATGGGACCTCCTTTGCCAGTACCAAAATATGCGAATAGGTTTTCCCATTTTTTCTGGCAACAAAACAGCTGTGTTAAGATGTTAAAACACTAAACTGAAACCTTTTACAAGGAATCATGTCTGCATTAACCAAAATACTTGTGGTCAAAATGCAAACAAAAAACATCCTCTAGTCCAGGGGTCGGCAACCTACGGCTCTGGAGCCGCATGCGGCTCTTTACGGGCTGCTTCTTGACGATATGTACGTATGTACAGTATGTACTCAGATGCATTGCGGCTCTTGAAATACTGAATTTTGTACCGAATTGGAAAGAAATGGCTCTTCTTGTTATTTTGGTTGCCGACCCCTGCTCTAGTCTAACACCGTTTTGAGACGAGGCTCAAAAGAAAGCTGTCTCTGGTGTGGACCAATCAGTTTCAAAGACAATGCATATATTACACTGGTCAAAAAAAAAATTCTGGCCTGGACTTTTGCAGCTGTTTTAGACTAATTTCAGGGTGCTGATTCCAAATCTGATCTCAGATTTGCTCTATCACATCTCATTTTATGCTATAGGCATACCCCATTTTCATTGATTTTACCCGAAATTAACTCTGTCACTTATGATTGCAAGTTGTTGCGAGTCAGTGACTGCTTTAATGTTAAAATATGGTGCTGTATTTTTAGGATAGTGTGTTTATAATATCATTTTATGTAGATATCCACATTTATTTAATATTTTTCTTCTGCAGTTTTTATTAAAAATGCAATATTTTATATCTCAAAAACCTGATGTGATAGACAAAAAATTATGCCAGATTTGTAATCAGCACCCCAAAATTACCTTAAAACCGTCGGAATACCTTATGCCAGAAAAAGTGTGTTGACCAGTGTTATCAGAGGATGTTTTTTGTTTGCATTCTGACCACAAGCATTGTGGTTAATGCAGTAACATGATTCCTTGTAAAAGGTTTCAGTTTGGTGTTTTAACACCTGTTTTGTTAGCCATAGGCTAACATTTCACATAGACTAAAATTGCCATCGGCTAACATTGCTCATCGACTGACATTGCCATAGACTAACATTTCACATAGACCAACATTGCTATAGGCTAAGATTGCTCAGACTAATATTGTCCATAGGCTAACATTGCCATAGGGGGACGTCCATAAATGACGTCACGCGATTTTGGCCGATTTTTGACCCCCCCCTCTCCCCCTCGTCACACGGCGTCACAAAAAGTCAGACCCTCCTCAAATATGACGTAATAAAGCTCTGCCCCCCCCCCAACCATATTTCCATTTTGAAAATAAAACATGCTTCAAATCACTTTCAACTATCGTCATTGTACTGCGTATTTAATGTGGCACTGCACTCTGATATTGTAGGAGAAAACATGTATTAAAAAGGAGGCGTTGGAAAGCTGAAATTTAGCGTAAAAATATTAAACGTCTAACTAATACTGCAGATGTTCAGAATATGATATTGAAATTCTCTTATAATTATAAAATATTAAAAGTAATTATAACTATAAAAAAATACTTGAAACTTTGTAGTAGAACGAAGCAAAATGGAGAGTACAATTATAACAATCACATATTCATTTCACAAAATGAAAGCCCTGGTAGGATCATTAGAATCAAAATGTTTAATAACAATCATTCAAAAAATGTTCAAAATGTATGCTTCTCCATTCTCCCATGGAGAAGAAAAATGCTCCTTCATGGAATAAATAAAGGTGACCTTAGTACATTTAAATAATCAAATAGTTAATAATCAAAATGTATCAAAATTAGTGTTGTTATAACAATTCTATTTAATTAACATTTATTGAAAGTTGCGCATTTTGATGTGAGGTCATATTTCTCAACCCCCCCTCCCCCCTCGTCACACATCGTCACAAATGTTTGACCCCCCTCCCCTCCCTAGGTGCGTGACGTCATTTATGGACGGTTCCTAGGCTAACATTGCTCATAGACTAACAGTGCCATAGACTAATATTTCACATGGACAAACATTGCTATAGGCTAACATTGCTCAGACTAACATTGTACGTAGGCTAACATTGCCATAGGCTAACATTGCCCATAGACTAACATTGCCTATAGACTAACATTGCCGATAGACTAACATTGCCGATAGACTAACATTGCCCATAGGCTAACAGAATGTCGAGGTGCTGCTGCTGCTGCTGCTACCACGACGAGAGATCTTCAGCAGAGAGAAAGTTCGTGTGGTGTTGCTGCTGCAGGCCACAGAGTCGCTTCCACCATGTCCGTAGCGTGCACGTAGCGTGCACGTAGCGTGCACGTAGCATGCACGTAGCATGCACGTAGCATGCACGTAGCATGCGCATTGGACTTATTTCGCAGGGTGCGCTGCCAAAACCTGACCTAGATCGGAGGCGCCTCTCGGTGGCTTTTCACCTTTGATCCGTTTGTTTACGACCGAGGGGTCGGTGACCCGAGAGCGACTGGTCGGAGGAGTCCACTCCGATCGTAAAAATGAGCGGCCTCGCAGCTTCTCTGGGACAGCTGTTGACCTCGCGCGAGATACGCTATCAGAGGCGCGCCGTCTCCAAACGCGACAGGCCACGGGGCCGATGTCAAGTTAACCGAAGCACGGCGACTCTCCACGCCTCTGTGTCTATACAGGGACTAGTCCTCTACTTACGAACATTCCACTTACGAACTTTCAGAGATACGAACAAACCTGCCTCCGTATGTCCAGTGGCCCGTTCGGAACGTGAGTCGTAAGTTCGACCGCCCCGCGCAATAGATGGCGGTGGTGGCATCTACATCTACAGAACACGAAGAACCAGTGGCATCTACATCTGCAGAACGTGAAGAACCAGTGGTATCTACATCTGTGGAACGTGAAGCATCAGTGGCATCTACATCTACAGAACGTGAAGAACCAGTGACATCTATATCTGCGGAACGGGAGGAACCAGTGGCATTTTTAAAAACACATTCCATCAGCTGCCGCGGCCTCATTGGCGCGTGCATGATTTCCGGCAGCGTGAGCGAAAACCCTGGACCCCAGTTTGTTGACATTGAATTGTAGTTCATCAGCAGAGTCGGGCTTCCTAGAAACGTTGGTTCAATGCAAGGGTAAAACTCTGGACAGGTTTCTACGTGCAGTGTCTCATCAGCAGCAACAACAGCAACAGAAGGAGGAGAGTCAGGGGCTTATTGCTTGAACCGACGCTGGTGAACTGCCCAAATGTTTTCGGCAAGAGCCGGTTTCGATATTCAGTGTCGCAGCAGCAGAGTCAGCACACATTAACCACTAGCTCCGCCGCACTCCTGAACACAACTTGCGCATTGTGCAACTGATTGCGTAACGAATATTACAGCAGACGGGTGCTAATGATTAAACGAGACGATGATTCATTGGCTGGTGCGATGATGATCATTAGCCCCGGGAATTTTTATCATCGTCCGCGGGGGACAAAGACTCCCCAGGTCACCTTTGCCGAGTTACGACGGAAACTGTTGGACGATTTCGATGAAATTCAACGAAGATTGAAGAAACACAACAGGATTATGATGATGATGATTAACATTTGTAAAGTGGGGACATGTCATCCGTAGACCCCCCCCCACCACCCTCGTAACCCCCCTGAACAATGCGATAGAGGACAAGACACAGCAAATGTGGGATGCCGTGGTGTCCCACATTGTGTCTTGGCGATGAGATGTTAACTCCCTCACCTGGTATCAAGGGGCCATGGGTTCGATCCCGACCCTGACGCCTGCTGCTGTATATTTGGAGTTTGTGTGTGTCTCTCTCATCATCATCATCACGGTGGCTAGGAGATGTTAACTACCTCGCCTGGTATACAGGAGGTCATGGGTTCGATCCCGACCCTGACGCCTGCTGCTGTATATTTGGAGTTTGCGTGTCTCTCTCTCTCATCATCATCACGGTGGCTAGGAGATGTTAACTACCTCGCCTGGTATACAGGAGGTCATGGGTTCGATCCCGACCCTGACGACTGCTGCTGTATATTTGGAGTTTGTGTCTCTCTCTCTCTAATTACACTATGTAACACAAGTTTTGTTCCTGCGTAGCGAGTGTCATTTCGTAATTGCTCATGCCGATTCGTGAAAGTGATTTACAGTATAATCGTAAATCTTGAAAAATTACTCACTTCTAAATCTTTTGTAGTAAATTTTGTATTACTTTAGTATAAATACATGTTCATATTGATTCATATTTAGTTTTTTTCTGACTTGATGTGAGCGAAAAGGCACAATTTCGCCCGTTTTCTCATTGAAAATAGGTAAATTTCAAAATATCACTGTCCTGGTCACAAAAGCAAAGTTTGTGGGGAATAAGAGCCATTTTTTGTACTTTTGAGGCATAAGCAATTAGGAAATAACACTTACTACCCAGGAACAAAAAAAACGTGTTACACAGTGTTATCATCACGGTGGCTAGGATATGTTAACTCCCTCGCCTGGTATACAGGAGGTCGTTGGTTCAATCCCGACCCCCGACTCCTGCTGTATATTTGGAATTTGCCTGTCTCTCTCTCTCGTCATCATCACGGTGGCTATTAGATGTTAGCTATGTCGCCTGGTATACAGGAGGTCGTGGGTTCGATCCCGACCCTGAACACACGCTGTATATTTGGAGTTTGTGTCTCTCTCTCTTTCTTTCCCCGTGGCCGCGTCGATTTTTCTCCGGGTCCTCCGTTTTTCCCGTCAACATTTAGAATCAACGTGCCTTTATGTGTACGTGTGATGCACTTCTTTCGCGGCGTACGTAGCAAACCGTGCTAATCGGACAACAAAATCAACACAAAAAGCAGGTTTAAAGAAATTAGTTTTCAATCTCGTTTTAGAGTATTTGGCTCCTATAAATGTCCACCTGGTGAAATCAAGAGTGCTACTGCATTGGCAATGATGTGCACAGGTACAATCACCACTCAAGAACCACTGTCAACCACAACAACTACCACCAACAAAGACAAAGATTCCCCGTATAGCCTTTAAGAGACTATTGGGGGCAAGTGCTGTCAGTGAGCCCTACCTGGGTGTGCCAGAATCACGCCCGGCCGCCTTTGTCTCCCTAGTGCGAACGTTTGCACACCACACCAGGTACTCCATTAAGGCTGAGTCGACCTAGGGGAGTCCCAGGACCGGTTCAGATAGTCGTCGCTGGTGTTGGTGGTCGTGAGCGGGAATCGAATTCGGGTCGCCGGGTTCGTAGAGCAGCGTAGCGCTAACCGCTGCGCCACCGCTCCCCACTCACCACCACCACCAAAAAGACAAAGATCCTGTAAGCGAGTAGTACCGATGAAGGCCGGCACGGTACACGAGGGGGTGGGTGGCCAGCACCACGCCCGGCCGCCTTTGTCTCCCTACTAGTGGCGATGTTTACACGTCGCACCAGGTACTCATTTTAGGCTGAGTCGACCTAGGGGAGACCCAGGACGGGCTCAGATAATCGTTACTAAACGTTACTTGCTCTTCAAAAAATATCGTACCCGAGGCTATACGGGTGACCTTTATATTTGTGTGTGCGTGCGTCTGTATAATGCATTCTTCTTACGTGCAGTGGACTTGCGTGAGTTGACTGTAGTAGTTGAACATGAAGACGCTGATGCAGATGACGGCCAGCAGGAACGGCACGGTGATTTGTCTCGTCAGGTGCCCCGCGACCTTGGCCATCGTTTTCGATGAAAGCAAACTCCAGTTGTTGGTCCACCAATCAATCGACCAATCAATCAACCAATCAACCAAACGATCAACCAAGCGATCGACCAATCAATCGACCAACCAATCAACCAATAAATCAACCAAGCGATCGACCAATCAATTAACTAATCAACCAATCGATCGACCAATCAATCGACCAATCAATCGACCAATCAACCAAACGATCAACTAAGCGATTGTCCAATCAATCGACCAATCAACCAATCAATCGATCAACCAAGCGATCGACCAACAAGGGCTACAGCAGCGCGCGACTGTGGTCTGCGAACTTGGAAGTATTTCGCACGCGCGCCCACAGAGATAGAGACAAAGGTACAACACCCAACGAGCTCCAACCTCCCCGTCCCCACCCACACAGCAGAATGTCGGGGTAAGTGCTGATAGCGAGCGGCTGCTACGATGGAGAGAGAGAGAGGGGCTGGCACACGGTGCAAGGTGGAGGAGAGGAGGCGGGTCGAGAAGACACCACACAAAAGGTAAAGGGTCCCTCCCTCCTCCACCCACCACCCGGATAGCTTGCGACATACATCGGGGCAAGTGCTCGCTCATAGCAGAGGTTTTTTTTTAGGTTAGATCGCGTAAATATGATTTATAATATAACAAATATATATTTGAGGTTGTTGGGTTTAGATTGCGTAATTATAATGTATATATAATAAATATAACAAATATATTTGAGGTTTGAGTTATATCGCTTAATTATAATATTAAAAAAAATATAAATAAAACAATTATATTTACGCGATATCACCCAAAAACCTCTTATGGATAATAATGGTCGCGAAAGTCTGTTACGTGTTAAGCCAAGCGCTTACTATTAGCAAGCAGCAGCACCGATGAAGGCTGCCGGTACTGTGGCACACGATGGGGGAGGGGGGGGCAGCAACCACGCCCGACCGCCTTTGTCTCCCTAAACGGCGATGTTTTATCTCACCGAAACCGGGGCACTCATTTGAGGCCGAGTCGACCCAGACGGGTGCGGTGGCCCAGGACGGGGTTCGAATATTGGCTGCCACATTGTCAGTGACTGTCGAACTCGGGTCGGCGTGGTTCGCCGTGCGGCGCTAACCACTGTGCCACCGGCTCCCCATTTTACGGCACAAAAACAAAGATCCCTCGTGTAGCCTTTAAGAGACTGTCGGGGCAAGCTGTGTTAGCGAGTAGCAGCCCTCTGTGAGGGCCGACACGGTCACGCGAGTTGGGTGGGTGGCCAGCCATCACGCCCGGCCGCCTTTGTCTCCCCAATGACGATGTTCACACAAAGAACACGGATAAACACACACACACACACCTCAATTTGAACATTCTTCAGGCTCGGCAGTCCGTCGTGTGCTGAAGTTTACGCAATCTCCCCTCCCATCCCCTTCTCCCCCCTTCGCTTTTTTTACGATCAGAGGAAACAAGAAGATGCTCGGTGTAGTCGGCACTTTGCTTCGTTCATCATTTCGTTATTTTTTTTTATGCTTTGCTTTATGTAAACCCCCCCCCCCTTTTTAAATGAAAGATTTCACGAAAGATGTAACGTTCTGCTCTCCTTACCCCTTCTCTCTCTCTCTCTACCCCCCTCTCTCTCCTCTCGTCACCACCATCACCGACACAGGTGTGCCTCACATTCCACCACCATTGTTTCAAAAGCAACGCGTTCCTCTGTTTTTTTCTCTTTTAAGCGGTGGTGGTGGTGGGGGGAGAAAATCCGGTTTTTGTGACTGGTTTCGTCGCAATGGAATTTGTACGCACGCTCGAGACGGGAGGGAGAGAGCGAGCGTCTCCTTGTTTCCTCTGATAGTAAAAAAGAGAGAGAGTGGGGAGGGGGGTAGAGAGAGAGGCATCCCGACATCGCCTTGTGCTCGTCACGACGCAAACCTACCAATACTTCTGACCACAATGAGTTAGCGGAAACAAACCCCAAGTGATTTTCTGAAGCAGATCATCGGTCGCCCTGTGGTAGTGGTGAAACTCAACTCAGGGGTGGATTACAGAGGGGTTCTGGCCTGCCTCGATGGCTACATGAACATCGCACTGGAGCAAACGGAAGAGTATGTTAATGGACAACTAAAGAACAAATATGGTGATGCCTTCATCAGAGGAAACAATGTCCTTTACATTAGCACCCAGAAGAGGAGATTATGCGGTGCAAGTTACAACAAGATTTAGCAGTGAAAAAAGAAAAGGATCATATCTGTGCTCTGATGTGCATCACCTGTATTTCACTTTTTGAAAAATATCAAAAATTTTGTTTTAGATTCTTTGTAAAAGTGCAGGGCAGTTATTTACTGCATCTAAAGTGAAACCATTTTTTGTCAATCTAAATAGAAAAAAGAATACTAATTTAAGTCTATCTACCATTGCATTTCTTGTTTTTGTCTTTGCTTTTTGAAGTGTAACTTTTGGGGGATTTTCTACTTCTGACATATGACTTTTGCAACCGGAGAGTGTCTCATACGCGTACAGCTGTTGGATAACTATGCCTTTGTTGATTGATCCAGTAAATACAAGAATTGAGAGTAAAAAAAAAGCGAGAGAGGCATGGGGTGGCTCCCAGCATCGACACGTGGACATCCAACCAAACGGGCCAACCGGTTTTACCCTCCAACATTTAGAATCAACGCCACGTGTTTAGAGTATTCGGCTGGCTGCTTTAAATTTCTACGCGATGATGGTGATGATGAGTCCACTTCGTTAGAGCTATCATTTGTGATGGCCAGGGTCGCTTCTGAAAAAGGGCTACATAGCAGCTCAGTGGGCTCTTACCTGGTAAAATAAAAACAATATCATCTTCTTGGTTCTTTCGGTAAAGTCACGTAGAAGACGCTGTCTTTCCGACAGACCTGTTCTTCACCTGAGGACGGCTGCTTGCGTTGTGGCCGACACGTCGTGAGAATTTTATTTTATTATGTTTTATTTTTATTATTTTATTATTTCCCTTCTACGTGACTTTACCGAAAGAACCAAGAAGATGAATCCCTGCAGTCACGAAAGCTTTAAATCGAAATAAAACAATATCGTTTAATAGTTTAATGACCTATGATGTTGCCGTGGTTTACATCCCAGAGACTCCCCCCCCCCTGCCCCCCTCTGCCCCCCCCTGTCCCCCCCTGTCCCCCCCCCACCCCGCCCCCCACTTTGGCAATGTCTTCATCTCGTGCCCGTGACCAGAGAGACCGCTTGAACCTTTGACCTTTTGCACGCCCATGGGTATATTTTCCGTGATGCTTTCGGGATATTGGTACCCCGTGTGTGTTAAAGGCAGTCCACCAGCGATGATTCAAGCACTGCAGGCCCTGACTGATGATGATGATGATGAGACCTTGGATGTCGAAAACCGGATCCCGAGTTTGGCTCGTGTTGACCCAACGCTGCTGTCGCAATGATACACTCCTGGAAGGGCGTGCGGCTGATGGGATTGTGTAAAGCACAATCAATCATCAATACACATTTCATGAATTCTAGATTTGAAGCTTTCGTGACTGCAAGGATTCATACTCTTAGTTTTTTCGGTAAAGTCACGTAGGTAAAAAAAACATGAAATTAAAATTAATAAAAATAAAATAATATTTTCATTTGATTTTTATGAATTTTAATTTCATTTTTTTTAATTAAAATTAATAAACAATAAAATAATATTTTTTAAAATTAATAAAAATAAAATAATATTTTTATTTAATTTTAATTAATTTTAATTTCATTTTTTTTACCTACGTGACTTTACCGAAAAAAACTAAGAGTACATTTAATGAAGTCTCAAAAAATGTTTCACGTAGCGAAACAGACGCAGCGGAGGAAGGAAGCGAATTCTTTGCTCGTCTGCCCCGTAGTCTGCATTCCGATCTCGCGATGCGCAACGAGTTGAGTCGAATCTGGAGTTGGCTGGCACTGAGTCAGTCGGTCCTGCTGAAGGTACGCCGTTGTGCTGATGGGATGTGTAAAACATTACTTTTCTCTAAATGTGTTCTCACCTTTGTTGCAACGAGATAGATATGTGAAGTAAAACCTATTTTTTTATTTACCACGCAAGGCCCCGCTGAGCCCCACTATAGGTATTTTTCAGAAGCGACCTGGCCACAAAGAATAGCTCAACCAAGTAAATTATCCTGTGAAAATGTATAGCAGCCAAACGCACAACACGTTCGATAATTATAAATGTAGAGGGATAAACCGGAGGACCCCGGAGAAAAATTCACACGACCACGGGGAGAGCAAGAGAGACATTCAATTCCACGACCTCCTGTATACCACGCGAGGTAGTTAACATCTCATAGCCACCGTGATGATGATGATGATGAGAGAGAGAGAGAGACACGCAAACTCCAAATATACAGCAGCAGGCGTCAGGATCGGGATCGAACCCACGACCTCTTGTATACCAAGCGAGGTAGTTAACATCTCACAGCCACCATGATGATGATAAGAGAGAGAGAGACACGCAAACTCCAAATATACAGCAGGCGTCACGATTGGGATCGAGCCCACGACCTCATTCATACCAGACGAGGTAGTTAACATCTCCACAACCGAGTCGATACCGCGGACGGCAGAGGCTCTGCACCGCTAGGGGACAGCAAACTGACGACTACCAACTCGAGGCTGGGCTTAACACTTGGGTCTCTCGCTCGGGTTACTCTGCCCCCTAGGGTCTGTGGGTCTGTAGGTCAAATCTATGAGTCTCGATGTTCTACTGATACAGGGCTATAAGCCTGTGGCTCTCTCTGTGAGTCGATGGGTCTCTGTGTGAGTCTGTGAGTCTCCATGTGAATCTATTGGCCCCTTAATTTATGGGTCTCTGTGTGAGTCTATGGGTCTCTGTGTGAGTGTATGGAGCTCTATGTGATTCTACGAGTTTCTATGTGAGTGGGTCTCTATATTTTTCTATGGCTCTCTATGTAAGTCTATGGGTCTCCATATCAATTTATATTTCTCTTAGTCTACGGGTCCCTATGAGTCTGTGGGTCTCTATATGCGTTTATGGGGCTCTGTGTGAGTCTGCGGGTCTATACCTGAGTCTATAGGTCTCGCCTTGAGTTGATGGGCCTGTGTGTGAATCTGTGAGTCTCTATATGAGTCTGTGGGTCTCTATATGAGTCTATGGGCCTCTGTGTGAGTCTATGGGGCCCTATTTGATTCTCAGTCTCTATGTGAGCCTATGAGTCTCGCTTTGAGTCGATGGGTCTGTGTGAATCTATGGGTGTCCATATCAATCTATCTTAGTGGTCGGGTCTCAAAATTAGTCTATGGGTCTCTCGTTGCGTCTATGGGTCTCTGAGTAAGTCTGTCGGGTTTGTGTGAGTCTATGGGGCTCTATGAGTCTATACATTATATTTGAGTCTACTGGTCTCTGTGCGATTCTCTGGGTCTCTGTGTGAGTCTATGGGTCTCCATATCAATCTCTTTTTTTCTTAGTCTCCGGGTCTCTTTATTAATATACTAGCAGGAAGTACCCGGCGTTGCCCGGGTTTAAAAAATATTTCAAAACTACTCTTAATAATGTAACTGCAGTGCGTACTGACTGTGGTGGTACCTGCTTTCACTGCAGCAGTGCATACTGTGGTGGTACCTGCTATGATTACAGCAGTACATGCTGACTCTATAGCAGTATTTATGGACTGTATAGCACAAAGTACTCACCTGTCAGAGTGGCGTGGTGAGGCCTAGTCCCGTGCAGAGCCTCCGGCCTCGCCTAGATTACCCAGCCGGCCAAGGTGTCACCTTGGCAGGCTGGGGTTGGGCTGCTACCCCTGCCCCCCCCCCCCGCCCCAGCCACGATCTCCTCGGCCGCTCTGCAGTAATAAATAATAAGTATAACCCGTAAAAACAAAGTTTTCACTATAAATTCTTTATATGCGTGGCAGCGAACTTAATATAAAGGATTTTAAAAAATATTCGCCTGTGAAGGACGCGGGGATCGATCCCGCGACCTTTGGCATGGGAAGCGAGGGTGCTACCAACTGCGCTACTCCGCCACGCCCTCGATGAACGGGCCAATCGCAGCGCTAGGAAAACCAAACGGACCAATCGTGTCTCGCAAATCCCTCACATTTCGTCCAATGAAACTGCGTATGGTCCGGCGACACACAGACACACACACAGACACACACACAGACAGACAAACAGACAGATTTGCGATTGTATATATATAGATGGGTCTCTTGTTGAGTCTATGGTCTCTATGTGAGTCTATGGGTCTCTATATGAGACTGTGGCCCGCTAGGGGACAGCAGACTCACAACTACCGACTTGAGCCTGTAGGTTTAACACTGGAATCACTCGTCAGGGTTACACTGCCCCCTAGGGTCTATGGATATGCAGGTCTGGTGGTTGAAGTCTACGAGCCTCGATTTACTTCTGATACACGGCTCTAAGCCTGCGGGTCTCTGTGTTAGTCGATGGGTCTCTATGTGAGTCTGTGGGTCTCAATGTGAATCTATTGATCTCTTAGTCTATGGGTCTCTGTGTGAGTCCATATGTCTCTTTGTGAGGTTATAGGGCTCTACGTGAGTCTATGCGTCTCAATATGAGTCTAAGGAGCTCTGTGTGAGTCTATGTGTATCTATGTGAGTCTAAGGAGCTCTGTGTGAATCTGTCTCAATGTTAATCTATTTTTATCTTAGTTTACGGGTGTCTATGTCAGTCTATGAGCCTCAGCATGAGTCGATGGGTCTCTGTGTGAGTCCATGGGTCTCTGTGTAATTCTCTGAATCTCTACATTAGTGTATAGGTCTATGTGAGTCTATGTGTCTCTATGTGATGCTCTGGACCGCTGGGGGACAGCAAACTCATCACTACCATCAACTCGAGCCTGAGATTAATAATGGCGTCGCTCGCCAGGGTTACACTGCCCCCTAGGGTCTATGGGTCTGTAGTTCTGGCGGTTGAAATCTATGAGGCTCGATGTACTACTGCTATAGCTCTCTCTTTGAGTTGATGGGTCTTTGTTATGAGTCTATGGGTCTCTCGTTGAGTCTACAGGTCTCTGTGTGAGTCTGTGGGTTTCTATATGAGTCTTTGGGGCTCTGTGTGAGTCTATGGGGCGCTATGCGAGCCTATACGTTTATATTTGAGTCTACGGGTCACTGTGTGATTCTCTGGGTCTCTACCTAAATCTATGGTGTTCTATGTGAGTCAATGGGTCTCTATGTGAGTCTATTGGGCTCTGAGTGAGTCTGTGTGTCTCAATGTTAATCAATTTTTCTCTTAGTCTACGGGTGTCTATGTGAGTCTATGAGCCTCTGTGTGAGTCGATGGGTCTCTGTGTGAGTCGATGGGTCTCTGTGTGAGTGTATGGGTCTACTTGTCTATCTAGTTTATCTTAGTTTATGGGTGTCTATGGGAATCTATTCGTGTCTATGTGAGTCTATGGGTCTCTATGTGGGTCTATGGGTCTCTGTATGAGTCCATGGGTCTCTATGTTAATCTATTGGTCTTTATGTGAGTCTACGAATCTCTATGCGAGGCTCTGGACCGCTAGGGGACAGCAAACTCACCACTACCACCAACTCGAGCCTGGGCTTAATTCTGGGGTCGCTCGCCAGGGTTACACTGCCCCCTAGGGTATATGAGTCTGTAGGTCTGGTGGTTCAAATCTATGAGTCTCGATGTACTACTGCTATAGCTCTCTCTTTGAGTCGATGGGTCTCATTTTGAGTCTCTGGGTCTCTATGTGAGGCTATGGGTCTCGAAAATCAAAGTCTTGTTTCTTCTGCGCATTCGTCCTCGCTACGCTTGGGCGAAATGACAACAGAATTCTAGATTGGAAGCTTTCGTGACTGCAATGATTCATACTCGTAGGTTTTTTTCGGTAAAGTCACGTAGGTAAGAATAAATAATAAAAATAATATAAATAACAATAGAACTACAAATGATAAACACGACGTTTCGGAGGCAACACAAGTCTCCGTCATCAGGTGGGACCGTCACAGCTAGATTTACTGTATCAAGTGAGGCAAAATTCCAAGAGAAAAGCTCTTAAATACAAGTTAAGGGGGGGAGGGGGGAGGGGCTTATCTGAATGTGGTAGCCAAAGAATGGAGCAGAATGATCCACGCGGTGGGTCGCGGCATTTATGTGCGCGGTAGGACGGGAGTCGCCAAAAATAGATAAATTTATTACGATTTTGACTTCCGTTTATTTTGAATCCCAGGGTCCCGCCATTAGGTTAAATTCCTACTACTGCAATTCCTACAACTACGATTCCTACTACAACAATTCCTAATACTACAATTCCTACTACTACAATTCCTACTACTACGATTACTACTACTACAATTACTACTACTACTACGATTCATACTAATATTATTCCTACTACTACTACAATTCCTACTACTACAATTCCTACTACTACAATTACTACTACTACTACGATTCATACTAATATAATTCCTACTACTATGATTCATACTACTACGATTCCTACTAATACAATTCTTACTACTATAATTCCTACTACTGCAATTTATACTGCTACAATTCCTAATCCTACTACGATTCCTACTACTACAATTCATAATCCAACTACGATTCCAACTACTCCTACTGGTACTACGTGTTAAACGGAATTTAAATAGAGTGCTGTAGCTAAGTGGCCGTGTTATTACACCTCGTCTTCTTCTGAACTTTTCTCACTCTTGCGTTACGTCCTGTGACACATCGAACGTCCATTGTGGGGGGTGGGGAGGGAAGGGGAGGGGTCAGAGGTCGCAATCGGGTACCCGATACCCGTATCCTACCCGATACCCGGCTACCCGTATCCGGCCGGGTACGGGTATGGGTAGGCCGTGAGTTACTGGTGAGTAATCGTTTGTCACTCATTTCGGGTAGGGTACGGGTAGCGTACGGGTACCCGTATCCGGCCGTGTACGGGTACCCGCTTGCGACCCTGGTGCGGCCGGGTACGGTTGGGGAATCAAAACCCGTTTGAGACCTCTGGGAGGGGTAGTGCGGTGTTTATGACGGTTGTGTTGTAACATACGCCGAAAGACCCAGGGTCACGGCTACGGTCATCCATGGGGAATGATCTTCAGCCAGGGTGCGGTGCGCGACAACTCGGCCCGGGTCACAAAGACAAAGATCCCTCGTAAAGCCTGAGCAGACTGTTGGGGCAAGTGCTGTTAGCAAGCACCTATGAAGGCCGGAACGGTGCACGAGGGGGCAGGTGGCAAGCACCACGCCCCACCGTCTTTGTCTCCCCAGTGGCGATGTTTACACACCACACCAGGTATTCATTTTAGGCTAAGTCGACCTAGGGGGGGGCGGTTCAGATAATTAACTGAACCGGTCCTGGGCCTCCCATCGTTTTAATTGTTATATTTGTATTCAGCATATTAAAATCCATACTAAACAGCACATTTCATCTCTGAAGCAGAGGACGTCTAAAAAATTGTAGACCAGTGTTATCGTCACTGGTGTTGACCGTGAGCGGGAATCGAACTCGGGTCGCCGGGTTCGGAGCGCAGCACGCTAAATGCTACACTACAACACCCACACATCCACCCACACACTCACATACCCACACAGCCACTCTTACACACCCACCCACCCACACACCACCCACCCACCGACACACCCAGCCACCAACCCACACACTCACAACCCTCGTGTGCCGTTACGGCCTTAATAGGCGCTCGCTGACAGGATCAGCCTGCTAATGCTATGCACGGCGGGGGAGGTCATGGCCATTGACTCGCCACTGTGCGGTAGGACACGTCCGGTGGACGAGACGGTGCATTCGGAGCGTCTGGCAGCAGACCCGAGTCCTCAACACGGCTGGAGCGAGTCAGTGAGTGGAGTTACCGGAGGGAGTAACCACGCTCGTGGTAGGTGTAGTTGTAGCACCACCATCAGCACCACTACCAGCACCACTACCAGCAGCAGTAGCACCACCAACACCACCACCAGCAGCAGCACCACCACCAGCAGCACCACCAGCAGCACCACCACCACCAGCGCCACCACCACCAGCAGCAGTAGCACCACCACCACCAGCAGCACCACCACCAGCACCACCAGCAGCGCCACCACCAGCAGCGCCACCACCACCAGCGCCACCACCACCAGCACCACTACCACCACCACCACCAGCACCACCACCACCAGCACCAAATTAATGATGGTAGGGTTTGCGCGTTAATTCCTAGGGCAACGGCACACTACTTATGACAATGCACGCTCGCTAATCCCCGAGCAAACGCGCAGCATGGTCGAGCGCAAACACGTGGGTACAGGTGATCGCGCTGATGAGGATATTCGCGCGCTGATTCCCAGCCCCACGGCGAGATAATGATGGGCGAGCGCAAACACGCGGGTACAATGATGAATGAACGCCGACAGGATTCGCGCGCAAAATCCGGGCACAAATGCGCGCGGTTAGCGCGGCACAAACACAACCACAATCCATTCGAGGCTGTTTCACGCATTTCACCGGCTGTTCACACCTGCCACGAACGTCCGCGATCGTTTATCAGTGAATGCGCACCCATCATCACACCTATGCGCGTACTCACACCACCCCCACGCTCTCTCCACACCCACAGAAACCACACAACGTCGGTATTTTATCTTCTTCTTCTTGGTTCTTTCGGTAAAGTCATCACGTATAATGGAAATAATAAAATAATCAAAATAAAACATAATAAAATACAATTTTCACGACGTTTCGGCCACAACGCAAGCAGCCGTCCTTAGGTGAAGAACAGGTCTGTCGAGAAGACAGAGTCTGAATGACACACCCCAGGCTTGGAGCGACTATTTAAGCTGGGATGGAGGGGGGAAGAGCGCCTTGACAAAATAATTTGCATATCAAGATGAATTTAGCATATTTATGGAAAATGCAGATATGCGATTAGTACTACTTGTGAAATGCGTAGGAGGTTTGGTGGGGGGTTTAAAGTCATTATGACCGTGCATTATGCAGGATTAGCAGCATATTTTATGCTAGAGGTTTATTCCCGGTGCGACTGCAAGTAATTGCTACGTGACCCAGGAGGGTAAAACTAACCTATCTCACGACGGTCTAAACCCAACCCACCTGGCCTATGTCGAATTAAGCCCTTGTGGAGTCCTCACGCTATTCCCCACTAAGCCCTTCGTCCGTGTTGGGAGTTGGAGGGACGAGGGTGTTGGAGATCCCTCCCTGCCTGTGGGTCCCAGCTGCGCTCGGTAGCGTCTCTCGGACGCTCGAGTGGCTGGAAGGTTGAACGCGTGGCTCGCTGACTTGAGAAGAACACGGCTGCTCAGTCGTCCTCTCCCCTCCCCTATTATCACTTTCTACACCAAAGAGATCACCGCTAAGCTGGGTCTTCTCGACCAATCAGAGCGCTTCCCCGCGGACCTCCGTCCGTCCGGAGGACCCTCAGCCCGCCGCTCGTGTCCCCGCCCCTTACCTGCCGTGCTTTCCCTGCTTTCTCACTGCGGTTGCTGAGTGGCCTTGCCGTTACCATGTCACTTCAAGTTGATTCACGGCGCCGCAGTGCCATTCGACCTGGGGGGAATCTGCCAATTTCTCGGCCCCGGGAAACCGTGGAGCACCCCGACGAGGGGGCTCTCGGGTGAAAACCCAGAGGCCAGGTGACTCCCCCACGAGGTCCTGCGTGGGGGGTGTGTGTATGTGCTCGTGTGAGGGGTTGCGAGGGGGGAGCAGCGCCGGCAGAGCTGCTTCGTTGTTGTAGCTGTGGCATCACATAGTTAGTTGTTGTAGCGATAGGAGAGTGATACGGAGTAGACGAATGGAGCGAGCGATTAGAGTGAATGAATTTAGTGAGCGACTGGAGTGAATGAATGGAGCGAGCGAGTGAATGGAGTGAATGAATGGAGCGAACGAGTGAATTGAGTGAATGAATGGAGAGAGCGAACGAGTGGCTGGAGTGAATTATTGCAGCAAGTGACTGGAGTGAATGAATGGAGCGAGCGGATGGAGTGAATGATTGGAGTGAGTGAACGAGTGGCTGTAGTGACTGACTCCAGCAAGTGGCTGGAGTGAATTAATGGAGCGAGCAACTGGAGTGAGTAAATTAATGGAGCCAGAGGAGTGTGGGGGGAGTGAAGAGGAGTGTGGGGGGAGTGAAGAGGAGTTGGGGGTGGGTGAAGATGAGTGAGGGAGGGGGTGAAGAGGAGTGGGGGGTGAAGAGGAGTGCGGGGGAGGGGTGAAGAGGAGTGGGCGGGGGGTGAAGAGGAGTGGGGGGTGAAGAGGAGTGGGGGGTGAAGAGGAGTGGGGGGGAGATGGAGAAGATTGGGGGGGGGGGGTGAAGATGAGTTGGGGGGGGGGTGAAGAGGAGTGGGGGGTGAAAAGGAGGGAGGGAGTGGATGGAGAGGAGTGGAGGGTGAAGAGGAGTGGGGGGAGGGGGTGAAGAAGAATGGGGGGGGAGGGGGTGAAGAAGAATGGGGGGGGGGTGAAGAGGAGTGGGGGGGGGGGGTGAAGAAGAATGGGGGGGGGGTGAAGAGGAGTGGGGGGGAGGGGGTGAAGAAGAATGGGGGGGGTGAAGAGGAGTGGGGGGGAGGGGGTGAAGCAGAATGGGGGGGTGAAGAGGAGTGGGGGGGGGGGGTGAAGAAGAATGGGGGGGGGGTGAAGAGGAGTGGGGGGGAGGGGGTGAAGAAGAATGGGGGGGGGTGAAGAGGAGTGGGGGGGGTGAAGAAGAGTGGGGGGGGGAGTGAAGAAGAATAGGAGGAGGGGTGAAGAGGAGTGGGGGGGAGGGGGGGGAGAAAAATTGGGGGGAGGGGAGAAGAGGAGTGGGGGGGGGTGAAGAGGAGTGGGGGGGAGGGTGAAGAGGAGTGGGGGGAGGGGGTGAAGAAGAATGGGGGGGGGGGAGGGGTGAAGAGGAGTGGGGGGAGGGGGTGAAGTAGAATGGGGGAGAGGGATGAAAAGGAGTGGGGGGGGGGGGTGAAGAGGAGTGGGGGGGGGGTGAAGAGGAGTGGGGGGGTGAAGAGAGCAACTCACTCACCCACCCACCCACTCACCCACCCACCCACTCACCCACCCACCCACTCACCCACCCACTCACCCACCCACTCACCTACCCACCTACTCACCCACCCACTCGCCCACTCACCCACCCACCCACCCACTCACTCACCCACTCACCCACCCACTCACTCACTCACCCAAACACCCACTCACCCACCCACCCACTCACCCACTCATTCACCCACTCACCCACTCACC